>NC_051334.1:42867491-43167491 GCF_015220235.1 Choloepus didactylus | reverse complement strand
AGTATATGCCTAGTAATGGAATAGCTGGGTCATGTGGGAGATCTATACTTAGCTTCGGGAGGAACTGCCACACTGTCTTCCAGAGTGCTTGCACCATTCTACATTCCCACCAACAGTGAATAAGTCTCCCTCTTTCTCTACATCCTCTCCAGCACTTGTCATTTTCTGTTTTTTTGAAAATGGCCGTTCTTGTAGGTGTCAGATGATATGTCATTGTGGTTTTGATTTGCATTTCCCTAATAGCCAGTGAAGTTGAGCATTTTTTAAATGTTTCTGAGACATTTGTATTTCCTCTTCAGAAAAGGGTCTGTTCATGACTTTTGTCCATTTTTAAATTGGGTTGTTTGTCATTCTGTTGTTGATCACTTTATATATGGGATCGCTTTATATATTCAGGATATTAAACCTTATCTGATATGTGGTTCCAAATATTGTCTCCCATTGTGTAGGCTGTCTTTTACTTTCCTGACAAAGTCCTTTGGTGTACAGAAGTGTTGAAATTTGAGGAGATTCCATTTGTCTATTTGTTCTTTGGTTGCTCTTGCTTTGGGTGTAAGGTGTAGGAAACCACCTCCTATCACAAGATCTTTAAGAAATCGCCCTACATTTTCTTCTAAGTGTCCTATGGTCTTAGTGCTAATGTTTAGGTCTTTGGTCCATTTTGAGTTAATTTTTCTATAAGGTGTGAGAGAGGGATCCTCTCTCCTTCTTTTGGAAATGGATATCCAGTTCTCCAAACACCATTTATTGAAGAGGCTGCTCTGTCACAGTTGTTTTGGCTTGACTGCCTTATCAATGATCAGTTGTTGGTAGATGTTAGGGTCTATTTCTGAACACTCAATTCAGTTCCATTGGTTGGTATCTCTATCCTTATGCCAGTACCATGCTGTTTTTGTTTGTTTGTTTTTTTTTTTTTTTTGTGCTCCAATAGAACTTTATTTATGAACAGTGAAATGTGAATTTAATATTAATTTTCATGTGTCATGAAATTCTTGTTTTTTAACCATTTAAAAATATAAACACAATTGAGGCCATATAAAGCAGGCAGCAGGCTGGATTTGGCCCACAGACCAGATTTGGCACATGGTCTGTAGTTGGCTGTTTCCTTATATAAGGCCTTCAGATGTTATGCAAAATGTTTAGAAATAACACGTTCAAAATTTAGAGACTGTTATTTCTAAATCTCTCATTTTAAAACTTAGATAAGGTCTCTACTTTTTGGATAAATACACTAACCTACCAGTGAGAAAATAATTCAGAAAAAAAATTAATTCCATAGTTACAAAAGACACTATAAAACCAATGTTTCACCTTAAAACACATAATTTGGAAACATGTAAAATTAAACAAAGATGGAATTTTTTAATTCTATGCAATATAAAACAAAATGCATAGATTTGGTACATAATCTTTTAGTTTTTACTTTAGGAAAAAGACAATGAGGGAAAAGTTTATAAATCTCTCAATCCCTTTTTTGAATTATATGTAGGAATTGGAGTTTTACCTACATGAGTTCTGGCTGCTTTTTTAAAAATACACAATTGAATCACAGAATACTGGCTTCTACTATTTGGGAGAATTTTGAAAAGCAAACTCCTGCCTCCATAATATACAGAAACAAGAATAATCTTTCCATAGTCCTCATCCAGCATAAAAAAGTTCACAGTCTGATTTACCTTTATCAGAAGGTAAAATGATACACTGCTATATTTGCATACATTATCTTGATCCTCAGTAGTTCCTAAACACAACATAAATTTAGCCTGAACTTGTATCTGTTTGGGTTTTCTAAGGCAAGATAATAATACATGATATATTAAATTGGCAGAAGTCCCTGGGCTAAAGAAAAAAGAATCAAATACAAAATGTTTCCAACTTCATCCAATTTTACAAGTTTCAGGTATTGAGACGTAATTGGTTTCTTGAGCCTATCCATTATGGATATAACTCAACCTTATATTTTAAGATGTCTCAGTGCCATCTTTTGTTTGGTACTTCACTTTGCGACATATAAGATCATTTTGGCCAACTTCAATCATTTACTCTTCCCATGATTTCATTTCATTATCATAACGAATTTTATCATCTTTAGCAAGCTGAATATATACTTGCTTTTGAGGACCAGACAGATTTTTCTAGTTTTCATTTACAGTCTTCAGCTTTGCCTGTGATGAATTTTCCTTAGATTCTTGGAAGCTTTCAGATATAAAAATGTTATAAGCTGATCAAGGTCTTTTTGGTTTTCCAAGCATTGTTAACTCTCTCTTTTTAATTAATGCTTTCTTTTTTAAACGTTTTTACATGATTTCTTTTTCTAAAGGTATGATCTGACTTGGAGTTAGCCGATCTTGAATTCTGTTTATCTCTTCTTTGTATGCCTGCCAGTCCATCCTGTAAGCATCTTCATATATTTTTTTTTCTCTGCATCAGGAAGTTCCCTCCATAGCTGAGTGATTTGCTTAATTAGATCTGAATTTTTTGCATTGGGGTTCTGAGCTTTAAATATGGTTAGCTGTTCCTTAGAAAAGCGAATGTATGAAGTCAAAGATTTCTTTGGATAACTATCCAAGGTAGATGAAAACCATCTCTGTGTACACGCATAACTGCAGACAATGCAGTGACTGGGCTCCAATCTCATAGAGTTGCCTGGCTCAATAAAACCCCAACAATGACAACCCGCGCCTCTGTGAAACACTAGCGAATTTGTTATCATACCATGCTGTTTTGAGTACTGTAGCTTTGTAATATGCTTCAAAGTCAGTAGTGTGAGACCTCCCACTTTGTTCATCTTTCTCAAGGTATTTTTGGCTATTTGGAGCACCTTGCCCTTCCAAATAAATTTGGTTATTGGTTTTTCTATTTCTGCAAAGTAAGTTGTTGGGGTCTTAATTGGTATTGCATTGTATCTATAAATCAGTACAGGTAGAATTGACATAATTATATTTAGTCTTTAGTCTTCCAATCCATGAACATGGTATTTTTTTCCATTTTTTTTAGATCCTGGTTGATTTTTTTTAGCAGTTTCTTGTAGTTTTCTCTGTATAGGTCTTTTGTGGCCTTTTTAAAGTTTATTCCTAAATACTTGATTCTTTTGGTTGCTATTGTAAATGGAATTTTTTTCTTGATTTCTTCTTGTTGCACATTACTTGTGAATAAAAGCACTACAGATTTTTGTGTGTTGATCTTGCAGCCTGCCACTTTGCTGTGTTCATTGATTATTTCTAATAACTTTGCTGTAGAGTTTTCTGGATTTTCTCCATATAGAATCATGTCATCTGAAAAGAGTGAAAGTTTTAATTCTTCCTCTCCAATTTGGATGCCTTTTATTTCTTTTTCATGCCCAATTACTCTAGCTAGAACTTCCAGCACATTGTTGAATAACAATGGTGACAGTGGGCATCCCTGTCTTGTTCCTAATCTTAGAGGGAAGGCTTTCAGTCACTCCCCATTGAGTACAATGTTAATGTGGGTTTTTCCTCTATTGCCTTTATCGTATTGAGAAAATTCCCTTCTATTCCAATCCTTTGAAGTGTTTTCATCAAGAAAGATGTTGAATTTTGTCAAATGCCATTTCTGCATTAATCAAGATATCATGAGGTTCTTCTGCTTTTTATTTATTGATGTGCTGTATTACATTAATTAATTTTCTTGCATTGAATAAGCCTTGCATACCTGGAACAAATCCCCCTGGTTGTGGTGTATAATTCTTTTAATTCGCTGCTAGATTTGATTTGCGAGTATTTTTTTTGAGGATTTTTGCATCTATATTCATTAAAGAGATTGTTTTATAATTTTCTTTTTTTGTAGTATCTTTGCCTGATTTTGGTATTAGGGTGATGTTGGCTTCATAGAATGAGTGAGTAGCTTTCCCTCCTTCTCAATTTTCTTGAAGAATTTGAGCAGGATTGATACTAATTCTTGAATGCTTGCTAGAATTCACATGTGAAGCCATCTGGTCCTGGGTTTTTCTTTTGGGGGAACTTTTTAATGACTAACTCAATCCCTTTACTTGTGATTGGTTTGTTGAGGTCGTTTATTTCTTCCCAAGTCAATGTTGGTTGTTTATGCTTTTCTAGGAAGTTGTCAATTTCATCTAAGTTGTCTAGTTTATTAGCATATAGCTGCTCACAGGATCTTCTTATTATCTCCTTTATTTCTGCAGGGTAAGTAGTTATGTTTCCTTTCCCATTTCTGATTGCATTTATTTGCATTATCTATCTATCTATCTATCTATCTATCTATCTATCTATCTATCTATCTATCTATCTTTTGTTTGTTTGTTTGTTTCCCTAGCTAGGGGTCCCTCAATTTTGTTGATTTTTCTCAAAGGACCAACTGCTGGTTTTGTTGATTCTCTCTATTGTTTTCCTGTTCTCAATTTCATTTATTTCTGATCTAATCTTTGTCATTTCTTTCCTTCTGCTTGCTTTGGGGTTAATTTGCTGTTCTTTCTCTAGTTCCTCCAGATGAACAGTTAATTCCTCAATTTTTTCTCTCTCTTCTCTTTTAATACAGGTGTTTAGGGCAATAAATTTCCCTCTCAGCACAGCCTTTGCTGCATCAAATAAGTTTTAATATGTTGTGTTTTGATTGTCTTTTGCCTTGAGGTATTTACTAATTTCTCTGGTAATTTCTTTCTTCACCCACTGGATTTCTAACAGTGTGTTGTTTAGCCTCTATATATTTGTGAATTTTACAATCTTCTTCCTGTTATTTATTTCCATCTTCATTCCATTATCATATGAGGAAGTGTTTTTTATAATATCAATATTTTTATATTTGTTGAGACTTGCTTTGTGACCCAGCATGTGGTCTATCCTAGAGAATGTTCCATGAGCACTTGAGAAAAATGTGTATCCTGCTGTTGTGGAGTGTAGTGTTCCATAAATGTCTGTCAAGTCTACTTCATCTATCATACAATTCAACATCTCTGTTTCCTTATTGATCCTCTGTCTAGATATTCTATCCATTGATGAAAGCAGTGTATTGAAGTCTCCAACTATTATTGTTGTGGTATCTACTTCTCCTTTCAGTGGTTTTAGTGTTTGCCTCATTAATTTTGGGGCACTCTGGCTAAGTGCATAAATATTTATTACTGTTATGTTTTCCTGATGAATTGACCCTTTTATTAATATATAGTGTCCTTATTTGTCTCTTTTCATTGTTTTACTTTTGAAGTCTAATTTATCTTATACTAGTATAGATACTCCTTTTTTGCTGGTTGCTGTTTGCATGAAATATCTTTTTCCAACCTTTCACTTTCAGACTATTTTTGTCCTTGTGTCTAAAATAAGTTTCCTATTGGCAGCATACAGATGGGTCATGTTTTTTCATCCATTCTGCCAGTCTGTGTCCTTTTACTGGGGAGTTTAACCCATTAAAATTTAGTGTTATTACTGTAAGGGCAGTACTTTCTTCTACCATTTTATCTTTTGGATTTTATATGTCATGTCTGATGTTTTCCTCTCTCTCCTTTTACCCTTCCTGATAGTCTTCATTTCTACACTCTTCTCCTAACCTCTCTCTCCTGTGTTTTCCTATCAGCCTGTAGCACTCCCTTTAGCATTTCTTGCAGTGTTGGTCTCTTATTCACAAACTCTCTCAGTGTCTGTTTGTCTGAAAATATTTTGATCTCCCTCATTTTTGATGGACTGTTTTGCTGGATATAGAATTCTTAATTGGCAGTTCTTCTCTTTCAGTATCTTAAATATATCATACCACTGTCTTCTCACCTCCATGGTCTCTGTGGAAAAATCTGTGCATAGTCTTATCAAGCTTCCCTTGTACGTGATGCATTGTTTTTTTCTTGCCACTTTCAGAATCCTCTCTTTGTCTTTGACATTGGACAATCTGATCAGTAAGTGTCTTGAAGTAAGTCTATTGGGATCTATTCAGTTTGGTGTACACTGTACTTCTTGAATCTGCAATTTTCTGTCTTTCATAAGAGTCGGGAAATTTTCAGTGAATATTCCTTCTATTATTCTTTCTTCCCCTTTTCCCTTTTCTTCTCCCTCTGGGGCATCCATAACATGTATATTCATGTATGTAATGTTGTCAATCAGCTCCCTAAGACCCTGCTCAAATTTTTCCATTCTTTTCACCATCAGCTATTTTGCATATATGAATTCAAATGTCTTGTCTTCCAGTTCACTGATCCTGTCTTCTGCCTGTTCAAATCTACTGTTGTGTCCCTCCATTGTCTTTTTCATCTCCTCCATTATGCCCTTCATTCCCATGTTCTGCCATTTGTTTTTTCAAGTTTATGAATTCTTCTATATGTTCATCCAGTGTCTTCCTCGTAGCCTTCATCTCTTTTGCTACATCTTCCCTCAGTTCATTAACTTGATTTTTGAATTGATTTAGGAGATATTTTTATTTTCATTCAGATCATTGAATTGGTTTAGCATTAGTTGCTTCAACTCCTGTATCTCAGTTGAACTATTAGATTCTTCCTTTTGCTTGTCTATATTTTTGTGTTTCCTAGTATGGCTCATTATCTTAAACTGTCTAGGCATCTGACTTTCTTGATTAGTTTATCCTGTAGCTCATTTTCACTCTTTTACCTAGGGTTTTCTTGTTGGATGGCTTTGTTCTCTAACATTTTGTGTTCAGTTCAGCTTATTCTGGGCCTCTAACTTAGGTTCTATTTAGTTGTTTGGAGTTTCTCACCTCTTGTTTTCTGTTTCTTGCCCTGCATCTATGTAACCTTTTGTGTGAGACTCTCCTCAGATATGGTCAACCCCTGTCAGGTTTTCCCAGTCCAGTGAGGCCCAGGTCTCAGGAGGAGAATATGGAGTTTCCTTGAGAATGAGACCTTCCTGTGAGGTCTTTAGACTCTGTGCTTTTCCTGTCCTGTCCAGCAGGTGACACTTGCCAACCCACAGCTTCCCCACCAGTGTAAGGAGGTATGGAGCTTTTAGTTCTCCCAGTGACCCTGATCTTGTCAGGGATGTGGTTGACTGAAGTTGGCTTCTGAATTCCAGCCCCTGGGGTCTGAGTTCCCTGAAGGGGGGCTGCCACTGGAACTGGAACACACCCACTTCTCTTGGGGAAATTATATCCTTTAGTGAATTGTCTCCCTCACTAGATTTATTGCTTTGTCTCTCAGAGCTGTCTTAGCTCTGCCCTTGCCTGGGCCCAAATTGCAAATCTTTGAGACTTTCTGTAATGGACTACTTAGAATAGTTATTTTTAGAAAAATAGAAAAAGATTTAAAAAAAGGAAAAAGAGAAAGAAAGGCCCAGTATAGAGTATTTAAAGTAAAGCACTTTAATTCCATCTTTGCAGTTCTGATGGGCTATTGAAATGCCAAAAGACAAGGAGTTGGAGAGCAATTGAGGGGCAAAAAAAAAAAAAAAAAAAAACAGAACAACCGGCTTTTCAGAGACAGGCCCTGCACCCCTGAGTTTGCAAATATGCCTGATTCTGTTTGAACCCAGCCCTTCACTTTATGTTCACCCCAATCTCCAAAAGTCTTTCTTTGGTTTTTTTTTCCTGTTTTTGGTAGCCCTATCTCCTTTCTGTTGGGCTGACTGCTCCCAGATTATCCAGTGTCTGGTCTCAGTTTATCTATGGTTGGAGTTTTTGTTCAGCAGTCTGAGTTTGGTAATCAGTTTTGCAACTGCGGTTCTTCGTCCAGGTTCCCAGCACTGATGGCTCCTCTTCCCTCAGAAAACCAGCCACAAAACAGTCTGTTGTGCCTGGAATGGAGGGGCATGGGCCCCCTGTCCATGAGACCTTACAGATTTCACTGATCTCAGCTACTCCATGTGCTGCAGACTCTTGTATGATGTGTGTCCAAACTCAGGTTCCCCTGAGGTGTTTGTTCCACTCAGTGATGGCTATCTACCAGCTGATCCAGAGGAGTAACTAAAACACACACTTCACCACTCCAGCATCTTGCCCCACCCTCTTGCCTATCTCCTATTATTAAATGATATATTTGCATTTGTTTAAAGAGTAAATTTGTATTTGACTAGCTTACTGGACTATTACATTGTTTGTATCACTTTTTATTGATTCTCTTGGGTTTTCCTGATATACAAATCCATCATCTGAAAGTGCAATAGTGTACCTCATTTTTTCCGGTTTTTCTATACTTTTTCTTTTTCTTATCTAATTGCTTTGATTAATACAGTTAGTATTATGGTAAAATACATTCCATATTCTGGTAAAGATAGTAGTGATCAGAGCATCTTTGTCTTCTTTGGTCATATTTTTTACTGGTTGCTTTATTTTTCTTTGTATAGATCATATTTTCCTATTTTTGCAAGTCTCATAATCTAATAATGTTTTTGTTGAAAATTGGACAGTTGAAATAATCTAATGTGACAACTCTGCAAATTGGAGTCTCTCCCACCCCTAAGGTTCAAAATATTCCTGAAAGAAAATAAAGGACACATAAATAAATGGATGAACTTCCAGTGTTTATGGATTAGAAGATTTAATATTGCTAAGATGTCAATGCAGCCAAAGGTGATCTACAGATTTAATTCAATCCCCATCAAAATCCTAATGGCTGTTTTGCAGAAATGGAAAAGCCAATCCTTCATTTCATATAGAATTACAAGGGATCTGGAATAGCCAAAATAATATTGAAAAAGAAATATGAATTTTGAGGACTCACATTTCCCAATTAATTTCAAAACTGACTAAAAAGCTGCAATTATCAATGTAGTACCTAGGAGGTGGGGCAAGATGGCAGTATAGGGAGGTGTGGAAGTTCACTCATCCTCTAGAGCAGCAAGTAAATAGCCAGGAACTGTCTGGAGCAACTGTATGGGGGATTTCCATGACCAGACACATATTGTACACCAGTCTGGAATGAGTGGAAGGGCCAAGATCACAGCACAGAACTGTAAGTAAAGTGTCCCAATCTGTGGAGGCTGATGCCTCTCACAAACTAGCACAGCAGGCAGGTGTGGAACCACTTCCCCATGGGGAAAAGAAGTAGTCTCTACTAGAAGAAGGGAAAAGTATCTCAACCAAGCTCCAGTTGCCAATTAAATTTTTAGAAATTTGAATTGCTAAATACAAGCTCCAAGCACTGATAAACCCGGAGAAAGCATGAAAGGATCATGGAAGTCTCTCCATGGCAGAGGAGGCAGGACCGATTGAAAAAAAAAACAAAACAAAACAAAAAACAGGCTTGGAGTTGTCTGGGTGCAGAATACTAGAAAAGGGTTGTGAACAAAGAAGGGGACACAGCAAACCAGTACCAACACCAGCTCTTGATTAGTGAACCAGAAGACTGGGAACTGGCTCCAAAAAGGATTTTTTCCCACTTTTTAGCATAAAGAAAGCAGCAGGCTTTTTTAGTTGTCAGCATGCCCCAGGCAAGGGTGGAGTTAAGGAATATCTGAGAGACAAAGTAACTAGTCAGGTGAAGGAGATAATTCCCTGAAGGATGTATCTTCCCAAATAAAAGGGTGAGGGCAGGGCCAAGCAAAGGGTTGGCTCTCATTCAGAGAATTCAGACCCCAAGAGCTAGAAAACAGAAACAGTTTAAACCCACCCTTTGCCTGAGCCTCTGACTCAACCATGCCTCTGGCAGGAGAGGGTCTGCTGATAATTAAAGGCACAATACCACTTTATGGAGACCTGTGGGCTGATGAGCACCACCAGATGGGCAGGATAAAAAAAGTACAGAATTAAAAGGCCTCACAGGAAAGACTGGCAACCTGCTGGGTCTCATCCCCATAGAAAGTTGATATTGCTTACACCCTCTACCTGAGTCCTAGGCCTGTCTTCTCTGGGAAAATCTGATTAGGGTCAAGCCTATCTGGGGAGTCACACTTCAAAAAACTACTTCCATATGGGAAGGGAAGGAACCAAATAAACAACAACTGAGAAATTCTGATCAGTTAAGCAGAAGCTATGCTAGAGGTCTAGAATGAGTTGAACTGAATGTCAAAGAACAGATATAGAACAAAGCCAGCCAAAATGAAAACCATATGTAAAAGAGAGAAAATGACCCCTAGAATAAACAAATCAAGAAAATCAGATGCCTAGACACCAGGAAAAAATCTCAAGTCATATGAGGAAGCAAGAAGATATGGCTTAGTCAAAGGAAAAAACTAACACTCCAAATGAGATACAGGAGTTGAAACAACTAATTAAAGATGCTCAAAGAGATCTAAATCAAATCAATGAGTTGAAGGAAAATGTGGCAAAAAAGATGAAGGATATAAAAAAGACACTGCATGACCATACAGAAGAACTCAAAATCTTGAAAAAACAAATGGCAGAACTTAAGGGAATGAAAGGCACAATATAAGAGACGAAAATCACAATGGAGACAAACACCAGAGGATTTGAAGAGGCAGAAGAAAAGGTCAGTGAACTAGAGGACACAACGTCTGAAATCCTACACCTGAAAGAACATTCATAGGGAAATGAATGGAAAAATGTAAATAAGGTCACACAGAATTAAATGACAACATGAAGCACACAATTCTAGGTGTTATGAATGTCCAAGAAGGAGAAGAGAAGGGAAAAGGGGCAGAAACACTAATGGAGGAAACTTCCACTGAAAATTTTCTAGCTCTTATGAAAGACATAAAATTACAGATCCAGGAAGTGCAGCATACACCAAACAGAATAGCTCCAAATAGAGTAACTCCAAGACACTTGCTAATCAGATTTTCAAATGTCAAAAACAAAGAGAATTCTGAAATCAGCAAGAGAAAAATGATCAAACACATAAAAGGGAAGCTCAATAAGACTACATGTAGATTTTGCAGCAGAAACTATGGAGGTAAAAAGACAGTGGTGTGACTTACTTAAAATACAGAAAGAGAAAAATTGCCAATTAAGAATTCTATATCTGCCAAAAATGTCCTTCAAAAATGAGGGAGAATTTAAAACATTCTTAGACAGACACTGAGGGAGTTAGTGAAAATAGACCAATTCTACAAGAAATTCTAAAGTGAGCACTACAGACAGATATGAAAAGACAGGAGAGAGGTTTGGAGAAGAGTGTAGAAACAAAGATTATCAGTAATTGTACAAAGAGAGACAAAAAATAAGATATGACATATAAAATCAAAAAGACAAAATGATAGAAGAAAGTATTGCCTTTACAGTAATAACATTAAATGTTAATGGATTAAACTCCCCAATCAAAAGACATAGACTGACAGAATGGATTAAAAAACAGGACCCATTTATATGCTGTCTACAAGAGACATATGTTAAATCCAAGGACAAAAATAGGTTTTAAGTGAAAGGTGGAAAAGGATATTTCATGCAAATAACAACCTGAATAGAGTGGGGGTAGCTATATTAATATCAGGCAAATTTGACATCAAGTGTAAATCAATTAAAAGAGGAAAAGAAGGACACCATTTATTAATAAAATGGACAATGTGTCACGAATAAATAACAATCATAAATATTTATGCACTGAACCAAAGTGTCCCAAAATACATGAGGCACACACTGACAACACTGAAGGGAAAAGTAGACACATCTACAATAATAGTTGGAAACATCAATACTCCACTCTCATCAACAGACAGAACATCTAAACAGAGGGCCAATAAAGAAACAGATTTTGAGTAGTGAGACAAGTGAACTAGACTCAACACAATTTACAGAACATTGCACCCCCAAACGGCAGAATACACATTTTCTCAAGTGCTCATGGAATATTCACAAGGATGGGCCACATGTTGTGTCAAAAAGCAAGTATCAATAAATTTTAAAAAGATAGAAATTATTCAAAACAATTTCTCAGATCAAAATGGAATGAAGTTCGATATCAATAACAGGTGGAAGCCTGAAAAATTCACAAATATAAGGAGGCTAAACAATACACTCTTTAAAAACCAATGTGTCAAGTAAGAAATTATGAGAGAAATCAGTAAATGTCTCAAGGCAAATAAAAATAAGAACACAGCATATCAAAACTTATGGGATGCAGCAAAGGTGGTGTTGACAGGGAAATTTATTGCCCTAAATGACTATATTGATAAAGAGGAAAGAGCAATTGAGGAATTAACTGTTCACCTGGAAGAACTAGAGAAAGAACAGCAAACTAACCCTAAAGAAAATAGAAGGAAATAAAAGACTTAGAGCAGAAATAAATGAAATTGATAGCATGAAATCTATAGAAAGAATCAACACAACAGTAGTTTGTTCTATGATAAAATCAATAAAACTGATGGACACTTAGCAAGACTGACAAAGAAAAAAATAGATAATTCACAAATATAAAATCAGAAATGGGAAGGGAGACATAATTAATAACCCTGAAGAGATAAGGGAGATAATGAGGGGATACTATGAGCAACTATATGTTAACTAGACAACTTAGATGAAGTGGACAACTATTGAGAAAAGCATGAACTACCAACATTGACTCAAGAAGAAATAGAAGACCTCAACAAACAAATCACAAGTAAAGGGATTGACTCAATCATCAAAAAACTCCCCCAAATGGAAAGTCCAGGACCAGATGGCTTCACATAAGAATTCTACCGAGCCTTCAAGAAAGAATTATCACCAATCCTGCTCAAAAACTTCAAAGAATGGAAGAAAAGGGGCACCTACCCAATTAATTCTATGAAGCCAACATAACCTTAATACCAAAACCAGACAAAGATACCACAAGCAAAGAAAATTATGGATCAATCTCTTTAATGAATATAGATGCAAAAGTACTGAACAAAATACTTGACAATTGAATCCCAGAGCACATGAAAAGAATTATACACCATAACCAAGTGAGTTTTATTCCAGGCATGCAAGGGTGTTTCAACACAAGAAAATTGATTAATGTAATGCACCACATCAATAAATCAAAGGGGGAAAGTGACATGAACATCTCAATTAATGCAGAAAAGGCATTCAACAAAACTCAACATCCTTTCTTGATGAAAACACTTCAAAGGATAGGAATAGAAAGAAACTTCCTCAACATGATAAAGGGAATATATGAAAAACCCACAGCTAACATCATACTCAATGGGGAATGATGGAAAGCTTTCCCTCTATCAGGAACAAGACAAAGATGACCACTGTCACCATTGTGATTCAATATTGTGCTGGAAGTTCTAGCTAGAGCAATTAGACAAGAAAAAGAAACGGAAAGCATCCAAATTGGAAAGGAAGAAGTAAAACTTTCATTATTTGCAGACGACATGATCCTATATGTAGAAAATCCCCCCAAAATCTACAGTAAACTACTACAGCAAATAAATGAGTACAGGTAAATGACAGGATACAATATCAACACGCAAAAATCAGTAGTGTTTCTATATACTAATAAGGAGCAATCTGAGGAGGAAATCAAGAAAAAAAATCCATTTACAATAGCAAACAAAAAATCAAATATTAGGAATAAATTTAACAAAGGATATAAAAGAACTATACCAGAAAAATACAAAAAATATTCAAAAAGAAATCAAGGAAGACCTAAATAAATGGAAGGACATATTGTGTTCATGGATTGGAGGACTAAATATAGTCAAGATAACAATTCTACCCAAATTGATATAGAGATTCAATGCAATACCAATTAATATCACAACAACTTACTTTGGAGAAATAGAAAAATCAATAATCAAATTTATTCAGAAGGTCAGGGTGTCCTGAGTAGCTAGAAATATCTTGAGAAAGAGATATGAAGGGGAGGTCTCATACTACTTGATTTTAAAGCACATTACGGAGCTACAGTGGTCAAAAAAGCATGGAGACTGGGTGGGTCAATATGGCAGTATAGGGAGGTGTGGAATTTAGTTAGTCCTCCAGAGCAACTAGTAAATAGCTAGGAACAACTAGTAAATAGTCTGAATTATCTGTTGGGTGACATCCATGACTGGACACACATCATACACCAGCCCAGAATGGGTGGAATAGATGGGGTTGCAGTGTAGAACTATAAGTAAAGCTCCCCAAACTGTGGAACTGGTGCCCCTCCCACACAGGCATGGCAGGGTGAATTGGAATACTTCCCTGTGGGAAAAAGAAGCAGTCTAGAAGGGATGGTAACTCAATCAAGCTCCAAATGTGGTTATATATATATATATATACACACACACATGTTTATATATATATGTGTGTGTGTGTGTGTATATATATATATATATGTATTTTACTGAGCTTGCTCACATACCATACAACCATCCAAAGGTCCAAAATGTACAATCAATTGCCCATGATACCATCATACAGCTGTTCATCCATCACCACAATTATTTTTTTTTTAATTTTTAGAACATTTTCATTACTCCAGAAAAGAAATAAAGACAAAAAAGGAAACTCAAATTCTCCTGTACCCCTAACCACCCCCCTCCATTATTGATTCATAGTTTTGGTGTAGTACATTTGATACTATTGATGAAAGAAAGTTAAAATACTACCAACTGTAGTATATAGATTGGAAAAGCTATATATTTTTCCTATATGCCTCTCTATTATTAACTTCTAATTATAGTGTCATACATTTGTTCTAGTTCATGAAAAAGATTTCTAATATTTGTATAGTTAATCACAGACTTTGTATACCACAAGATTCACTGTTTTATACATTCCCATCGTTTAACCTCCAAATTTCCTTCTGGTGACATACATGACTCTGAGCTTACCCTTTCCACCACCTTCACACACCTTCCAGCACTGTTCGTTACTCTCACAACATGCTACCATCACCCCTGTCCATTTCCAAATGTTTAAGTTCACCCTAATTGAACATTCTGCTCATAATAAGCAACCACTCCCCATTCTTTAGCCTCATTTCTATATTCTGGTAACTTATATTTCATGTCTATGAGTTTACATATTATAATTAGTTCATATCAGTGAGACCCTGCAATATTTGCCTTTATGTGTCTGTCTTATTTTACTCAATATAGTGCCCTCAAGGTTTCTTCATCCACACCTTTCTTTTAAGATGGTTTTGTTCACACACTATACATTCCATCCAAAGTAAACAATCATTGGTTCCCTGTATAGTCATGTATTTATGTATTCAACACCATCACCACTGTCTATATAAGGACATCTCCATTTCTTCCACAAAGAAGGAGGAAGAGTCAAAGAAGGCAGAGAGACAAAAGAAAAAGAAAAGAGAGAGAGAAAAACACAACAAAAAAATCATGACAGCTAGAAAGCAACAAAAGTAAAGATAGCATTAACCTAAAGTAGAATAAAGAGTCATACAAAATCACCAATGCCAGGAGTCCCATACCCTTCCCCTATTCCACCCCCCTCATATGCATTTAGCTTTGGTATATTGCCTTTGTTATATTTAAGGAAGCATAATACAATGTTTCTGTGATAGTCTCTAGTTTGCATTGATTGGATTTTCTCCCCAATCCCACCCTATTTTTAATACCTTGCAATGTTGACATTCATTTGTTCTACCTCATGTAAAAACATATTTGTACCTTTTACTACAATCATTGAGCACCCTGAGTTTCCCTGAGTTACACAGTCCCAGTCTATCCTTTGTCTTTTGTTTTGGTGTCCCACATGGTCCCAACCTTCCTCTTTCAACCATACCCACAGTCATCTTTGTTCAGTGTACTTACATTGTTGTGCTACTATCTCCCAAAATTGTTTTCCAAGCCTCTCACTCCTGTCTTTTCCTTTCTGTCTGCAGTGCTTCCTTTAGTGTTTCCTGTAGAGCAGTTATCTTGTTCACAAACTCTCATTGCCTGTTTTTCTGAGAATATTTTAAGCTCTCCCTCATATTTGAAGGACAGTTTTGGTGGATATAGGATTCTTGGCTGGTGGTTTTTCTCTTTCAGTATCTTAAATATATCACACCACTTCCTTCTTGCCTACATGGTTTCTAATGAGAAATCCACACATAGTCTTTTCAAGCTTCCTTTGTATGTGATGGATCACTTTTCTCTTGCTGCGTTCAGGATTCTCTCTTTATCATTGATGTTTGATAATCTGATTATTAAGTATCTTGGTGTAGGCCTATTCAGATTTGTTCTGTTTGGGGTACCCTGCACTTCTTGGATTCATAATTTTATGTCTTTCATAAGAGATGGGAAATTTTCATTGATTATTTCCTCTATTATTGCTTCTTCCCCTTTTCCCTTCTCTTCTCCTTCTGGGACACCAATGACATGTACATTCCTGATTTTCATTTTGTCCTTAAGTTCCCAGAGATGTTGCTCATAGTTTTCCATTCTTTTCTCTATCTAGTCTTTTGTGTGTAGGCTTTCAGGTGCCTTGTTCTCCAGTTCCTGAGTGTTTTCTTCTGCCTCTTGAGATCTGCTGTTGTATGTCTCCATTGTGTTTTTCATTTGTTGTGTTGCACCTTTCATTTCCATAGATTCTGCCAGTTGGTTTTTCAAACTTTCAATTTCTACCTTATGTACACCCAGTGTTTTCATTATACAGTTCATGTCTTTTGCCATATCTTCCCTAAACTTTTTGAATTGACTTAGTATTAGTTGTTTAAGTTCCTGTATCTCAGTTGAAGCGTAAGTTTGTCCCTTTGACTGGGCCATAACTTCATTTTTCTTAGTGTAGGTTGTAGTTTCCTGTTGTCTAGGCATGGTTTCCTTGGTTACCCCAATCAGGTTTTCCCAGACCAAAATGGGTTCCAGTCCCAGAAGGAAGAACTATTCAGTATCCAGTTTCCCTGAGGGTGTGTCTTAGAAATTGGTACACCCTGTGAGGCCTCGGGTCATTGTGCTTTTCTTCTTAGCAGGTGGAACCCGTCAGCCTGTTACTCCAGACTGGTGTAAGGAGGTGTGGCCCATGGCTGTTTTCCCCCAGGCTCTCGGGTCTGGTTCTGAATGGAGGGTGGGTAGTAGAGCTGGGCCCCTACCCCTTTCCCCTTAGGGAAGATAGATGCCCCAGGGAGAAGTCATTAGCATTTCAATGGTCTCTCTCCACCTGTGCTATCTCCACCCTTGTCTGGGTCAGAGCACTGGGAAGTGAAAATGGCTGAGGCTTTCTCCACTAAGCCAAAACAGGGACAGAAAGTCCCCTTCTGGGCCAGTCTGTGGCCACACTTCAGCTCTCCAAGGTCAGTCTTCTCCCAAAGCTTCTGTCTGCTTCTTTTGGATTCATATTGAGCAGTCCATGCTTGTTACTTAAAACCCCAGTTGGAGCTCTGCTGAGCTATATTTGCTTGCTTGGAGAGAGCTGCTCTCTAGCTCCATGAGGCCTTGCAGTTTGGGCCACAGTGGGTAGGGGTGCCCAGCTTGGATCTGCAGTTTTTACTTACAGATTTTATGCTGCAATCTCACGCATTCCTCCCAATTCAGGTTGGTGTATGATGAGTGGATGTTCATGTCCCCCCCCCCACAGTTATTCTAGATTATTTACTAGTTGTTCCTGGTTGTTTATTAGTTGTTCCAGGGGGACTAACTAGCTTCCACTCCTCTCTATGCCACCATCTTAGATCTCCTCCAATTGAAGTTTTAATTAACAAATTTAGAATACTGAATACAGGCTATGAGCACAGAAAAACCCAGAAGAAGCAGGAGAGGAACACTGAGGTCTCTCTCAGCAGAATGGAGGTGGGACTGAAGGAAAAAATAATAGTAAAAAATGAATAAAAACAGAGACTTTTGGAGAGAGTTGAACTCAGAACACTGGAAAATGGCTGTGTCCCAAGAAAGGGGCACACAGAACTGAGTACAAACCACAGTTCTTTCCTGTTGAAACTGGGGGGCTGGAGACTGGCTTTGAAAAGGAGACTTCTTGCTTTTGTCATTTTTTTTTCATTCTAAATACTTCATTGGAGAAAGCCTCAGGAAATTTCAATTTTCAGCACTGACACAGGAAAGGGTGGAGTTAAGAGAGTGAGAGAGTCAAAGGAAAAACACAAATGTAGGAAACAATTCCCTAAAGTGCTTATTTTCCCTAAGAAAAGGGAGGGCAGGTCCCAGCACAAGTGGTGGCCCTACCTCAGACAACTCAGACCCCAGGGTCTGGTATAAAAAAAACAAAAAAACAAATTTCCTAAGCTTGACTTTTGGCATCCTTGATCCCTGGAAGGGACAGGATCCACTGAGAATTAAATACACTGCATCTCTTTATGCTGGTGGGGGCAGTGTGCTGACAAGTGCTAGCTGCTAGGCAGGATAGGAAAAACACAGAGTCTAGAGGCTTCGCAGGAATGTATGACAATCTGCTGGGTCTCATCCTCAGGGAAACCTGCTTTGATTAAACCCTCCTCTGGAGACATGGGCCCATCTGGTCTGGATAAATCTGATTGGGGTAATCAAGGAAATCAGATGCTAAAACAACAAAAAATTATGATTCACACAAGGAAAACTGAAGATACGGCCCAGTCAAAGGAACAAACTTACACTTCAAGTGAGATACAGGAGTTGAAACAACTAATTAAAGATGTTAAAACAGATCTTCTATATCAAATTAATGAGCTAGAGGAAAATGTGGCAAAAGATATGAAGGATATAAAGAAGACACTGGGTGACCATAAAGAAGAATTTGTAAGCTTAAAAAAACAAATGGCAGAACTTATGGAAATGAAAGGCACAATGAAAGAGATGAAAAACACAATGGAGATATACAGCAGCAGATTTCAAGAGGCCAAAGAAAGGATTCATGAACTGGAGGACCGGACATCTAAAATCCTACACACCAAAGAACAGATAAGGAAATGAATGGAAAAATATGAGCAGGGTCTCAAGGAACTGAATGACAACATGAAAGGCATGAATGTACATGTCATGGGGGCCCCAGAAGGAGAAGAGAAGGGAAAAGGGGTAGAAAAAATAATGGAGGAAATAATCACTGAAAATTTCCCATCTCTTATGAAAGACATAAAACATCAGATCCAAGAACCACAGCATACCCCAAACAGAATAGATCCTAATAGACCTACTTGAAGACACTTAATAATCAGAATATCAAATGTCAAAATCAAAGAGAGAATTCTGATAGCAGCTAGAGAAAAGTGATCCATCACATACAAGGGAAGCTCAATAAGACTCTGTGCAGATTTGTCAGTAGAAACCATGGAGGTGAGAAGGCATTGGTATGACATATTTAAGATACTGAAAGAGAAAAACTGCCAACCAAGAATCCTATATTCAGTAAAACTGTCTTTCAAAAATGAGGGAGAGTTTTATGAATCTGAACCCAACATCATGGGATTGAGAACATCTTCTTGACCAAAGGGGGGATGCAAAATGAAACAAAATAAAGTTTCAGTGGCTGAGAGATTCCAAATGGAGTCAAGAAGTCACTCTGGTGGACATTCTTATGCACTATATAGATAACCCTTTTCAGGTTTTAATGCATTGGAATAGCTAGAAGTAAATACCTGAAACTATCAAACAGCAATGCAGTAGCCTTGACTCTTGAAGATGACCATATAGCAATGTAGCTTACAAGGGGTGACAGTGTGATTGGGAAAGCCTTGTGAATCACACTCCCTTTATCCAGTGTATAGATGCATGAGTAGAAAAATGGGGACAAAAACTAAATGCAAAACAGGGTGGGAGGGGGGATGATTTGGGTGTTCTTTTTTTACTTTTATTTTTTATTCTTATTTTTACTTTTTCTGGTACAATAAAAATGTTCAAAAAATAGATTGTGATGATGAATGCACAACTACATGATGGTACTGTGAACAATTGATTGTACACTTTGGATGATTGTATGGTATGTGACTATATCTCAGTAAAATTGAATTAAAAAAATAAAAATAAAAAAGCAAAGCACCGATGTATGAAGACAAATCTCCATAATTTTCTGATGATGATTAAAGTCTTGTGATAGCCTAGAACTTTCCATCATTTCACTAAACTGCATAAGAACAATTTTTTTAAAATGAGGGAAAGTTTAAAATATTTTCAGAAAAACAGAAACTGAGAGAGTTTGTGAACAAGATCCCTGCTCTACAAGAAATAATAAAGGGGGCACTACAGGCTGGTAGGAAAAGAAAGGAGAGAGATATTCATAGAAGAGTATAGAAATGGAGGCTATCAGTTTGGATCAAAAGAGAGAGAGGAAAAAAATAGAAATAAGTTTTGACATATAAAATCCAAAAGACAAAATGGTATACAGTAGACATTATGTTCAATGAAATTAGCCAGAAACAAAAGGACAAATACTGCATAGTCTCACTAATATGAACTAACATTAATGAGTGAACTTTGAAAGTTAAAATTGAGAACACAAGTTATCAGGAGATAGAAAGAAAGTAGAGATCAGGCCTCTGATGCTGAAGGGTACAAAATGCTCAAAAGGATTGATTGTATAGATCTAGAAATAGATAATACAATACTGTGTGATGGTAGCACAATATTGTAAGTTCTCTGAACAAAAATGAGTGTGAGTATGGGTGAAAGAGGAAGGCTAGGGCATGTATGGTACCAGAAACAAAGATGGAGGATAAAGACTGGGACTGTATAACTTAGTGAAGCCTAGAGTGGTCAGTGATGGCAATTATGTGTACTAATATAAGAATGTTTTACATGAGGGAAAATAGATGAATGTCAATATTGCAAGGTGTTGAAAACTGGGTGGTATAGGGTAAAAATACAATCAATGCAAACTAGAGTCTATAATTAACAGTAACATTGAAATATGCTTCCATTAATTTTAAGAAAGACAATATACCAAAGCTAAATGTCTATAAGGGGGATATAAGTGAGAGGTATGGGATTCTTGCGTTTGTTGTCATATTACCTTTTCATTGTATTTTATTTTATTTTTCTTCTACCTTTTTTATTCATCATTTTTCCCTCTCCTTCCTTTTTTATTGCAGAATAAATGGAAATGTCCTCATATAGTTTTTGGTGATAAATGCATAACTATGTGATTATACCAGGAATTATTGACTGTTTACTTAGAATGGATTGTGTGATGTGTGAATAAAACTGTTTAAAAAATAAACAGAGGTATATGAGTGCTGGAGAAAATGTGGAGAGAGGGATGTACCTATTCACTGTTGGTGGGGAAGTAGAATGCTGCAGCCCATCTGGAGGGCAGTGTCATGGTTCCACAGGAAGCTAAGTATGGGGTTGCCATACAGTCCTGCAACCCTATCATTGGTTGTATACTTGGAGGAACTGAGAGTGGGGACTCAAGTGGTCATTTGCACACTGGTGTTTGCATTGTCAGTATTCACAATTTGCAATGGATGGAGGTGGCCTAAGGGTACATCGACTGATAAACAGAATGGTGAACTTTGGTGTATACATACAGTGGAATATTGAGCAGCAGCAAGAAGGAATAAGTTGTGAGGTATGCAACTAGGTGAATGGATCTTGAGGAAGGTAGGTTGAGTGAAATAAGCCAGAAATGAAAAGAAAAACATTATAATGCCTCACCAATATGGGCTAACAATAATGTGCAAACTCTGAGAATTGAATCTGGGAGCATGGGCTATCAGGGAAAGGCTCATGTAAAGGTTCCTAGATTGTAAGCTTTTACAACAGTCATAACTATTCATGAGTTGTAACAGTTATTTCCAAATTCTGAAATGCTGAGCTGTTTGTGTGTGACCTGTTCAGTCCCTAGAGCTTTGGGTGTCTGTGTGGCACCTGGGACTCAGAGCCAGAGTTTGGCAGCTGTATCATCATTGCCCCATGCAGCAACTGTTAAACAGGCTGAAAAGGAGATCAGACTTAGATTGGAGATATGAAAGAAATGGACTCGGTTGAGACTGGGGTAGATCAGACTAAAGGGTAGAGGATGATACTAACTGTGTTTTGAAACTTTGGCATCTGTGTGGGACCAAAGGAAGAGATGCTTATTTGGTGGAAAATCTATATTTTCTGTAGCACAGTATATAATTGAATTTGTATGGTCAGTTTACTCAAAAACCATAATTACATGGAACCTTGAATAGGGAGTGATATCTGGTTGGTTTGTACAGATTAGCAGGAAGCTCCAATATATCCCAGAGAAATTTGGGAAGAGAATAAAAAGTAGTTGCAAAGTCCCCTTGAGGGACTGAGGGAAAATGTGGAAATAAACTTCCACACCTTGGAAATTCCTGATATTCTCGTAAGCACTGGGGACTACCAGTTTAGTAGGCTGAGCCCTCGGTCTTGGGGATTGCACTTATGGAGCTTGTTACTGCAAATGAGAGGCTAAGCCTACTTTTAATTGTGCCTGAGAGTCACTCCCAGAGAACCTCTTTTGTTGCTCAGATGTGACCTCTCTCTCTAAGTCAACTTGGAAGGTTAACTCACTGCCCTCCCCCCATGTGGGACGGTACTCCCAGGGGTGTATATCTCCCTGGCAATGTGGGAAATGACTCCTGGGGATGAGACTGGACCTGGCTTCATAGGATTAAGAAAGCCTTCTGGACCAAAAGGGTGAAGAGAATTGAAACAAAATAACATTTTAGTGGCTGAGATATTTCAACTGGAGTCAAGAGATCATTCTGGAGGTAACTCTTATTCATTATATAAATACCCATTTTTAGTTTTTAGTTTATTAGAATAGGTAGAAGGAACTACCTGAAACTGTTAAACTGCAATGCAGTATCCTTGATTCTTGAAGATTAATGTAAAACTATATAACTTATATGGTGTGGCCATGTGATTGTGAAAACCCTCTGGCTCACACTCCCTTTACCCAGTGTATGGACAGACGAGTAGAAAAATGGGGACAAAAAGTAAATGAATAATAGGAGGGGAGGAGGGTTATGGGATGTTTTGGGTGTTCTTGTTTATTTTATTTATATTCCTATTTTTATTTTTTGGAGTAATGATAATGTTCAAAAATTGATTGTGGTGATGAATGCACAACAATTTTTGTAAACTTTGGAAGACTGTATGGTATGTGAATATATTTCAATGAAACTGCATTTAAAAATTAAGTTAAAAAAAACAAAAAACAGAATGGTATTGGCATAAAGATAGGTACTGACCAATGGAATCAAATTGGCTGTTCAGAAATAGACTCATCTATGGACTATTGTTCTTTGATAAGGTTGTCAAGTTGACTCAATTAGGACAGAGTAGCCTCTTCAACAAATGGTACTTGGATAACTGGATATCCATATCCAGAAGAATGAAAAAGGACCCCTATCTCACACCTTATACAAAAATTAACACAAAATGGATCGAAGGCCTAAACATTAGAGCTAAGACCATAAAACTTTTAGAAGAAAATTTAGGGAAATATCTTAAAGATCTTGTGATAGGAGGTGGTTTCCTTGACCTTACATCCAAAACACGAGTATTGAAAGAAGAAATAGGTAAGTGGGATCTCCTCAAAACTGAATACCATTGTGCATCATAGGACTTTGTCAGTAAAGTAAAAGGGCATCCTATGCAATGGGAGACAATGTTAGGAAACCACATATCAGATAAGGGTTTAATATTCAGAATATAAAAAGAGAACAAACAACTCAACAACAAAAAGACAAACAACCCAATTAAAAAAAATGGGCAAAAGACATGGAGGGTCACTTTTCTGAAGAGGAAATACAAGTGGCTTAAAAACATAGAAGATTTTTGAATAGATTTAGGAGATTTGTTTGATTAATAATTAGTTGTTTCAATTCCTATATTTCAGTTGTAGTGTAAGTTTGTTCCTTTACTGGGCCATATCTTCATTTTTCCTAGTGTGATTTGCAATTTTTTTGTTGTCTAGGCATCTGGTTTTCTTTATTACCCCAATCAGATTTCCCCAGACCCAATGTGGGATAATGTGGAACATGACTCTCAGGGATGAGCCTGGACCTGGCATTGTGGGATTTAGAAAGACTTCCTGACCTAAAGGGGGAAGAGAAATTAAACAAAATAAAGTTTCAGCCACTGAGAGATCTCAAATGTAGTTAAGAGGTCCTTTTGGAGGTTATTCTTATGCATTACATAGATACCCCTTTTTAGTTTTTAGTATACCAGAATAGCTAGAAGGAACTACCTGAAACCACTGAACTGCAATCCAGTATCCTTGATTCTTGAAGACAATTGTGTAAATATATAGCCTGTATGGTGTGACTGTGTGATTGTGAAAACCTTGTGGCTCATATTCCCTTTATCCAGTGTATGGACAAATGAGTAGAAAAAAGGGGGACAACAAGTAAATGAATAATAGGGGGGGAAAAGGAGTGTATGAGATGCTTTGGGTGCTCTTTTCACTTTTATTTTTATTCTTATTTTTAGTTTCTTTTTGGAGTGATTAAAATGTTCAAAAATTGTGGTGATGAATGCACAACTATGTGATGATACTGTGAATAATTGGTTGTACCCTTTGGATGATTGTATGGTATGTGAATGTATCTCAATTAAATTGCATTATAAGAAAAATTCATCAAGATCTGCTCAAAATGGGCCACAACTGACATTCTGGTTGGCCATACCTGTGTTTTACAAACAATATAAGATGTTCAACTATACTAGCTATTAGGGAAATGCAAATCAAAACCAAAATGACTTATCTTACACCTACCAGAATGACCATTATCTCAAAAACAAAAAATTACACTTGGGGAGTATGAGGAAAAAGAGGTACACTTATTCACTGTTGGTGGGAATGTAGAATGATGCAACTACTCTGGAATTCAGTTTGGTGGTTCTTCAGGAAGCTAAGTATAGAATTTCCATATGATCCAGCAATCCCATTACTAGGTATATACTCAGAGGAACTGAAAGTTAAGACATGAATGGACATTTGCAAACTGATGTTTATTGTGGCATTATTCGTGATTGCCAAGTGATGGAAACAGCCCAAATATCCATCAACATACAAGTGGATAAACAAACTGTGGTATATACATATGATGGAATATTATGCAGCTGTAAGACAGAATAAAGTCATGATGTATGCAACAATGTAGATGAACCTTGAGGACTTTTATGTTTAGTGAAATTAGCCAGAAACCAAAGGACAAATATTGTATGGCCTGACTAATATGAACTAACTGTAATGAGCAAACTTTGAGTTAAGGTTAAGAACACAGGTTATCAGGAGTTAGAAAGAAGGTAGTGATCAGGCACTTGATGCTGAAGGTGTATAGAATGCTCAAGAGGACTGATGTAAAGATCCAGAAATAGATAGCACAATACTATGTGAGGGTAGCACAATATTGTAATTATAAGGAACAAAACTGAGTGCCAGTATGGTTGAAAGAGGAAGGCTAGGGGCATGAATGACATCAGAAGGAAAGACAGAGGATAAAACTGGGACTTTATAACTTAGCAGAACCTAGTGTGGGCAATGATGGTGATTAAATGTGGACATGTAAGAAAGTTTTTACATGAGGGAGAACAAATAAATGTCAACATTGCAAGGTGTTGAAAATGGGACAGTATGTGGAAAATATACAATCAATGCAAACCAGGGTCTAAAGTTAACAGTAACATTGTAATATTCTTCCATTAACTGTAACACAAGCAATATACCAAAGCTAAATGTCAACGAGGGGGATATAAGGGAGGGGTATGGTGTTCTTGTTGTTGCTGTTTCTTATTTTTTATTTTTTAGTTCTCTGTTCTTTTATTTGTTTCCTCATCTTTAGTTGTGGAAGAAATTGAAATGTTCTCAAATAGATTGTGGTGGTGAATGCATAACTGGATTATACTGGGAGCTATTGATTGTTTTCTTAGGATAGATTGTATGGTGTGTGAATCAAAGTTAGGATGGACTGTATGGTGTGTGAATCTCTTTATTTTGTAAAACAGAAAGATACAAGTGCTGGAGAAGATGTGGAGAGAGATATACCCATTCACTGTTGGTAGGGAAGTAGAATGATGCAGCCCTCTGGAGGGCAGTGTGGTGGTTCTACAAGAGGCTAAGTATAGGGTCACCATATGATCCTGCAAAACTGTTATTTGGTATATACTTGGAAGAACTGAAAGCAGGGACATGAATAGGCATTTTCACACTGGTGTTTATGCTGGCAGTATTCACAATTTGCAACGGATGGAGGTGGCTGAAAGGTACATCAACAGGTAAACAGAAAGGCAAACTGTGGTGTATACATACAACTGAATATTGAGTGGCTACAAGAAGGAATGACGTTGTGAGGCATGCAACTAGGTGAATGAAACTTGAGGACTGAAATAAACCAGAAATGAAAGGACAAATATTGCAAAGCCTCACTAATATAAACTAACTCTAATAAGCAAATGCTGAGAATTTAATTTGAGAGCATAGGTTATCAGGGGATAGAATGTGGCAGAGATTGTGCAATCAATGATGCAGGAGTATAGAATATTCAATAAGGTTTATTGTAAATATTCCTACATTGTAAGCTCTTACAGCAGCCAAATCTATTCCTGAGTTTTAACTATTATTTAAGAGATGTTTATTTGTACAAAATTTATATTCTCTGTAGCACACTATCTAATATAACCTGTATGGTCAGTTTATTTAAAAAACATAATTACATGGAACTTAAAATAGGAAATGAGATCCTGTTATCCAGATGCATCCAAGAGTATTTTGGGCAGAAAATAGAAAAGTATTTGCAAAGTCCCCTTGAGGGAATGGGGAAAAATGTGGAAATATTGAATTTCCCCACCTGGAGAATTCCAGATATTCCGACAAGCATTAGGGACTCCCAATTTAATAATTCAAGTCTTCAATTTTGGGGCTTGCCCTTATGAAACTTATCCCTGCAAAAGAGAAGCTAAGCCTACTTATAATTATGCCTGAGTCACCCCCAGAGAACCTCTTTTGTTGCTCAGATGTGGCCTCTCTCTCTCTCAGCCAACTCTGCAAATAAACTCACTACCCTCCCTCCTACGTGGGACATGACTCCAAGGGGTGTATATTTCCCTAGCAATGTGGGACATGACCCTCAGGGATGTGCCTGGCCCTGGCATCATGGAATTGAAAATGCCTTCTTGACCAAAAAGGGGGAAAGAAATGAAACAAAATAAAATTTCAGTGGCTAAGAGATTTCAAACAGAGTTAAGAGGTTATCCTGGAGGTTACTCTTATGCATCACATAGATATTCCTTTTTAGTTTCTATTGTATTAGAATAGCTAGAAGGTAATACCTGAATCTGTTGAACTGTAATCCAGTAGAATTGATTCTTGATGATGATTGTATAACTATATAGCTTTTTTTCATGGGACCATATGATTGTGAAAACCTTTTGACTGACATTCCCTTTATCCAGTGTATGGGCAGATGTGTAATATAATAAAGGCAAAATATACATAAATAATAGGGGAGATAAGGGGTATGGGATATTTTGGGTGTTCTTTTTAATTTTAAATTTTGTTTTTGAGTAATGAAAATGCTCTAAAATTGTGGCAATGAATGAACAACTGTATGATGATACTGTGAGCCATTGATTATATACTTTGGATGGATTATATGGTGTGTGAATATATTTTAATAAAATTGCATTTAAAAAGATCCCCAGGGGGGAGGGGCAAGATGGCAGCACAGAGAGGAGTGGAATTTAGTTAGTACCCTGGAGCAACTAATAAGCAACCAGGAACAACTAGTAAATAATCTGTAACAACTGCTGGGGGACAACTGTGACTGTCCACACATTGTACACCAACCCGGATTGGGTGGAATGGCTAAGATCACAGCATAAAGTCTGTAAGTAAAAACTGTGGAACTGCACCAGGAGCCCCCTCCCTGCACAGCAGGCTGAGTGCAAGTCCTTGCTGTAGGAGAAATCAGCATTCCCAGAGCCAGCAAATATAGCTCAACCAAGCTCCAACTGGGCTTTTAATTAACAAATGTGGACTGCTGAGTACAAGCTACAAACATAGACAAAAACCCTAACGAGCAAACAGAGGCTTTTAGTGATGACTGAACTTAAAGAGCCAGAAAGACCAAGGACTCTCTTTGACCAATGGGCAAAACTGGGGGGCCATGGACTGGCTCTGAAAAGGGGCTTTCTTTCCCTCTCTCTCTTTCTCAACCTGAGTGGTTCAGTGGAGAGAGCCTCAGCCATTTTCAGTTCGCAGTGCTCTGACCCAGACAGGAGCGGAGATAACAGAAGCAGCAATTCAAATGCAGGAAATAACTTCCTAGGAGGTGTATCTTCCCTAAGAGGAAGAAGGTAGGGCCCAGATCTAGGGCTGCCTTTCCATTCAGAACTCAGACCCCAGGCCCTGGGGGAAAACAGCCAAAACAGAAACTAAAGGGGACACACCTCCTTAAAGCAATCGGGAGTGACAGGGTGACAGGCAGGTTAGGAAAAGCAGAGCAGCTAGAGGCCTCATAGGAAAGCCTGTCATTCTTCTAAGATACACCATGAATATAACTCCATTCTGAGACCTGAACCTGTTCTGGCCTGGGAAAATCTGATTGGGCTACTCAAGGAAATCAGATGCCTAGTGTGCCAGTTTGAGTGTATTGTGTTCCCCAAATGCCATTATCTTTGTGGTCTTGTGTGGGGCAGACGTTTTTGGTGCTGGTTGGATTTGCTTGGAGTGTGCCCCACCCAGCTGTTGGTGATAATTTTGATGAGATGTTCCCATGGAGGTGTGGCCCCACCCATTCGGGGTGGGCCTTGATCGGTGGAGCTATATAAATGAGCTGACTCAAAGAGAAAAGTGAGGGCAGCTGAGAGTGATGTTCTGAAGAGAAGCAAGCTTGCTAGAGAGGCGCGTCCTGGGAGAAAGCCGTTTTGAGGCCGGAGCTTTGGAGCAGACGCCGGCTGCCTTCCCAGCTAGCAGAGGTTTTCCGGACGCCATTGGCCATCCTCAGGTGAAGGTGCCCGGTTGCTGATGTGTTACCTTGGACGCTTTGTGGCCTTAAGACTGTAACTGTGTAGTGAAATAAACCCCCGTTTTATAAAAGCCTATCCATCTCTGGTGTTTTGCATTCTGCAGCATTAGCAAACTAGGACAGATTTTGGTACCAGAGAAGTGGGGTGCTTTTGCTGCTGAGTTTGCAAATACCAAACATGTTGGAACGGCTTTTCAAATGGATAAGGGGAAGATTCTGGAAGAATTGTGAGAAGCTTGATAGAAAAGGCCAAAGCTGCTTTAAAGAGACTGTTTGTGGAAATATGGACTCTAAAGATACTTCTGATGAGGACTTGAACAGAAATGGTGAATGTGTTGTTGTAAACTGGAAGAAAGGTGATCCTTGTTTTAAAGTGGCGCAGAATTTGGCAAAATTGAGTCCTGGTGTCAGATGGAAGGAAGAATCTGGAAGCAACAACCTGGAATACTTAGCTGAGGAGATCTCCAGACTATGTGTGGAGGACGTATCCTGGCTTCTCCTTGCAGCTTATACTAAAATGCAAGCAGAGAGAGATAAACTTAGAACTGAACTCTTGGGTTCAAAGAAACCAGAAGTTGATGGCTTGGAAAATTACAGGCTTCCAGGGTGTGGAATCCCAGAAGCTACAGCCCAACATGAGGATGTAACCAAACATGGAAGCCAGCCGCCATTTCAGTAAAAGCCAAGATTGGAAAAGGAGTTAAGCAGAAAGGATTTGTGGAAAGTCCTATTGTCTGATGGCTTTGACCCCTGCATGCTTCATGCAAAGCCAACAGAATTTTTGCAAGCTCTTTATAGACAGAGCCATTGCCAGTCTGGACTGGAGGAGACAGACAAGGAAAAAATTAAAGGAAAAATCTCTTCAAAGACAGAGCCATGGAGGTTGAGGTCTGGAGTCAGGAGGTCTCGGGCTGGGAGAGCGGAGCAGCCCACATGCATGGAAAAGGTGAGTTTGCCCCAGAGGTCGAGGGTGGGCATTCCACCTCAATGCTCTGGAAGAGTTTTGCCACCTCAGGTCCCAAAGAGGTTGGAGCACATTTCCAGGGAATTGGGGAGAGCCTGGCTGCCACCACACTGTTCTGAAGGGGTTGAGCATGTGCCCCGGAGATGGAAGGGAATCCGGAAGCTGCCCCGATGTTTGAGGAGGGTGGGGCCGAGAAGGTGGTCTCCCCAATGTGTGGAAATGTTGGAGCACTCACCCAAGCATTTGGAGAGAAAAGGGCTGCCACAAAGGCCCTTAAGAAGGGTTAGGCTCCCTCTCTCTCAAGCCCCACAGATGCAACATCGTTCTG
The DNA here is from genome assembly GCF_015220235.1 of Choloepus didactylus. Classification (NCBI taxonomy): domain Eukaryota; kingdom Metazoa; phylum Chordata; class Mammalia; order Pilosa; family Megalonychidae; genus Choloepus; species Choloepus didactylus. The sequence continues at coordinate 43,137,590 of NC_051334.1, read as the reverse complement.
TTAATGACTCTCAGACTTTGAAATCTAATGGAGTTTGTCCTGCAGGTTTTAGGAACTGTTTTGCTCCTGTTAACCCTGTTTTCCTTACTGTTTCTCCTTATGGCAATGGAAATGTTTATCCTATGAATGTCTCTCCTTTGTATATTGGGAGCACATAACTTGTTCTAAGTTCACAGATCCACAGCTAAAGAAAGATTGTGCCTTGGGACTGACCATGCCTAAATTGATTTTGATGGGATTTTGTACTTAACTTTTGTTACTGAAATGATTTAAGTTTTTGTGATATTGTGATGAAATGAATGTATTTTGTATTTGGAAAGATAATGTCATTTTGGGTTTCAGGGGGTGGAATGTGCCGGTTTGAGTGTATTGTGTTCCCCAAATGCCATTATCTTTGTGGTCTTGTGTGGGGCAGATGCTTGGGTGCTGGTTGGATTTGCTTGGAGTGTGCCCCACCCAGCTGTCGGTGATAATTTTGATGAGATGTTCCCATGGAGGTGTGGCCCCACCCATTCAGGGTGGGCCTTGATCGGTGGAGCTATATAAATGAGCTGACTCAAAGAGAAAAGTGAGTGCAGCTGGGAGTGATGTTCTGAAGAGAAGCAAGCTTGCTAGAGAGGAGCATCCTGGGAGAAAGCCGTTTTGAGGCCGGAGCTTTGGAGCAGACGCTGGCTGCCTTCCCAGCTAGCAGAGGTTTTCCGGACGCCATTGGCCATCCTCAGGTGAAGGTGCCCGGTTGCTGATGTGTTACCTTGGACGCTTTGTGGCCTTAAGACTGTAACTGTGTAGTGAAATAAACCCCCGTTTTATAAAAGCCTATCCATCTCTGGTGTTTTGCATTCTGCAGCATTAGCAAACTAGGACACCTAGACAACAGAAAACTACAAATTACAATAGGAAAAACAAAGATATGGATCAAAGGAACAAACCTACACCTCAATTAAAATAAAGTTGACGTATTGTTTCACATTAATGAAACAATCAATTAAAGATTTTCAAAGAAATATGCTGAATCAACTCAAAAACCAAATCAACGACTTCAGGGAAGATATGGCAAAAGAGATGAAGTATATAAAGAAAACATTGGGTGAACATAAGGTAGAAATTAAGTTTGAAAAAATTACTGGCAGAATCTATGGAAATGAAAGGCACAACACAAGAGATGAAAAACACAATGGAGACATACAACAGGAGATCTCAAGAGGCAGAAGAAAACACTCAGGAACTGGAGAACAAGATACCTGAATCCTACACACAAAAGAACTGATAGGGAAAAGTATGGAAAAATATGAGCAACATCTCAGTGAATTGAATGACAACGTGAAGTGCACATATGTATGTGTCATGGGTGTAACAGAAGGAGAAAAGAAGGGAAAAATATGAGCAACATCTCTGGGAACTTAAAGACAAAATGAAAAGCAAGAATTTATGTGTCATTGGTGTCCTAGAAGGAGAAGAGAAGGGAAATAGGGCAGAAGCAATAATAGAGGAAATAATCAATGAAAATTTCCCATCTCTTATGAAAGACATAAAATTACGGATCCAAGAAGTGCAGCATACCCCAAACAGAATAGATCTGAATAGGCCTATACCAAGACACTTAATAATCAGATTATCAAACGTCAAAGACAAAGAGAGAATCCTGAAAGCAGCAAGAGAAAAGTGATCTATCACATACAATGGAAGCTTAATAAGACTATGTGTGGATTTCTCAGTAGAAACCATGGAGGCAAGAAGGAAGTAGTGTGATATGTTTAAGATACTGAAAGAGAAAAACCACCAACCAAGAATCCTATATCCAGCAAAACTGTCCTTCAAATATGAGGGAGAGTTTAAAATATTCTCTGAGAAACAGACAATGGGAGAGTTTGTGAACAAAATACCTGCTCTACAGGAAATACTAAAGGGAGCACTGCAGATAGAAAGGAAAAGACAGGAGTGAGAGGCTTAGAACACAATTTTGGGTGATGGTAGCACAACAGTGTAAGTACACTGAACAAGGATGACTGTGAGCATGATTGAAAGAGGAAGGTTAGGAGCATGTGGGACACCAGAAGGAAAGAGGAAAGATAAAGACTGGAATTGTATAACTCAGTGAAACCTAGAGTGCTCAACAATTGTGATAAAATGCATAAAAGTTTTTACATGAGGGAGAGCAAATGAATGTCAACCTTGCAAAGTGCTAAAATTGGGGTGTTATTGGGGAAAAAATTACAATCAATGCAATCTAGAAACTATAGTCAATAGAAACATTGTATTATGCTTCCTTTAACATTAACAAAGGCAATATAACAAAGCTAAATGCCTATTAGAGGGGGGCATAATGGAAGGGAATGGGACTTTTGACATTGGTGATGTTGTCTGACTCTTTTATTGTACATTAGTTCAATTCTATCTTTCCTTTTGTGGCTTTTTATCTGTCATTTGTTTTCATTCTTTTTCAATTTCTTTTGTCTCTCTACCTTCTTTGACTTTTCCTCCTTCTTTGTAGAAGAAATGGAGATGTCCTTATATAGATAGTGGTGATGGTGCTGAATGCATAAATCCATGATTATACAAGGAAAAATCGATTGTTTACTTAGGATGGAATGTATGGTGGGTGAACAAAACCATTAAAAAAAAACAAAAACAGGTTGATGAAGAAACTTTGAGGGCACTTTATTGAGTGAAATAAGTCAGACACATAAGGACAAATATTGTATGGTCTCACTGATATGAGGTAATTATGATATGTAAACTCATAGACCTGAAATATAAGTTACCAGGATATAGAACAAGGCTAAAGAATGGGAAGCAGTTGCTTATGAGCAGAATGTTCAACTAGGGTGAACTTAAATGTTTGGAAATGGACAGAGATGATGGTAGCATGTTATTGTGAGAAAAACTAACAGTGCTGAATGGTGTGTGAATGTGGTGGAAATGGAAAGCTTAGGGCTACATATGACACCAGAAGGAAAGTTGGAGGTTAAAATGTGGGAATGCATAACACAGTGAATCATGTGGTGGACAATGTCCATGATTAACTGTACTAATATTAGAAATCTCTTTCATGAACTAGAACAAATGTATGACAGTATAACTAGAAGTTACTAATAGAGGGGTATATAGGGAAAAATATACCTATCACAAACTATGTACTAGAGTTAGTATTTTAACATTCTTTCAACAGTAACAAATGTAACTATACCAATACTATGAGTCAATAATGGAGGGGGGGATCATTAAGGCTATGGGAGAATTCAAGTTTTCCTTTTTGTCTTTATTTATTTTCTGCAGTGATGAAAACATTCTAAAAATTGAAAAAAATTAATTGTGGTGATGGATGCACAGCTGTATGATGGTACCATGGGCAGGTGATTGTGCACTTTGGATCTTCGGATTATTATATGGTATGTGAACAATCTCAATAAAATTTAAAACAAACATTAAAAAAGATCCCCCAGGATTGTTCTCTGTCCAAGAGGGAAATGGCAAAATTGTCTTCCACTGTGCCATTTGGGGAGTAGAGAGAAGAAACTCACCATATGATTTGTTTTAAATAATCTTTTTAAAGGTATATATATAACCAAATATATATATATATTTATATATTACCTTATGATACTGGCATAAGGATGGACATGTAGACTAATGGAATAGAATTCAAAGTATAGAAATAAACCTGAAAAAAAGAGAAATAAACCTGTACCTCTATGGTTGATTGATTTTCAACAAGGGTGCAAGACCATTTAATGAGAAAGTAATAGACTCTTCAATAATGTTCCCTGGGTTTGTTCAAGTTTTTGCTATTCTCCAGAGTTCTTAAAAGTTGATTCTTGTAATTTTTGCCAGTTTTCTCACTGCTTTTACAGAGGAGAGAATTTTGGGGGATGCTTACTTCACCATTTTTGTTCTATAATTGCAAATTTAAATAATGCCCTTAATATTCCCTTTCTTAAACAATATCTATTGTTTACTGAATCTGAGCAACAGTAAACTTAGAAAAGTAAACTTTTCTTGTTCATTTTCCTTTTCTTGCTTCACTTTTACTACTCAATTTTAGTTATTTCTATGTTTTTTTCCATATATAGGAAACTATGCTTATGCTTCTATGCTTCTATGACTTCATTTGCAAATTTAAATGAGCTCATTGGACTCCCAACAACTACACAAACAGTAATTAGATATATGCAACACTTTCTACTTCCTTTCTCTTCCCCTAATCTATTTTGGTTAATTATTTTGTCTCTTTTTTGGGTTGCCTAGAAGCAGATCAGGAGACAATGATTCAAGTGTAACTGCTTTCTTTGTGAAGGGCAGGAAGTAACAGTAGGGAAATAAGGAAGTACATAGGAAAGACAAGACAACCAGGAAAAGGAGAATTGTCAAGCTAGCTATCACTGGGTGACTGGAGCCCAAGGTTGTGAGAAAATTCTGAGAAAGACTGTAATACACATACCCCAGAGTTATCTCTCTAAGGATCAAAGGATATGGGATACTTATACACCAACTCCCATAAATAATGTGTTAAAGGCCTCTTCTAAGGGGATTCTAATTCTTTGGCCCTCCTTACATGTTGACCTTAGGAAAAAGATGCATATATTGGTAGATGAAATTCAACTAGAACAAGCTGAAGTGGTAGGACTGACACTGACAGAGTTTCCTACGTATATAATTTCTCTGTTGTTATACATAATGTTTACATTCCAGTTTGTACTTTATTCCTCACATGTGCCTTAGTCTTTGTTCTACTGCTAAATATACTCAAAATTCACTGTAATTTATTTCTAAATAATTTCCTTGGTAAAAATCTGCTCTCAACAAATGCTCATCACAATGAAATTCTCCAAGCTTTTGCATTTTCAAAACTATTTGTCTATATATTTTTATACTTAAAACACAATTTGACTGGATAAAATATTCTTGGTTCATATTTTTTTTTTGCCAAGATGCTGCAGGGAGCTGTGAACATCAGTGATGATTTCCTGCATTTCTTGACTTAAGTAGTAAACATAAATTCCTGATTCCCTGTAAGCCAACAGAAGCCTTTCCTCACTGGTTCCAAGTGAAGTTTTGAAAGTTAATTTTGTCAATTACAGTCTTGTAGGTTGTGCATGTAGACTTTACACCATGGATTGCATAAGCTTGCGGCTATAGTTTCTCTTGGGTAAGTTTTTTCACCCACAACCCCAGAGGAATGGCTTACTTTCCTTGTATCTTTCCAAGGCTGAGGCATAGAAAGAATAGAATGCACACACACACACATACATGAATTCTTGCAACCAGTACAATATCCTCTCCTAGTTTTGATGTGGGTCTTCATTAATGCTACTACCTCAGAAGCTAAAATTTCACCAGCTCTTAAGAACACAAATAATGAAATTAATAAATATGGAAAAGGAGAGGAAATTAAAATAAAGACAAAATGTAAGGAAAATATTTTAGAATATTAATATTACAGTAATATAAAATAGGAATCAAATGAGTAAAAAATAAAATGAATTAAAATAGATTAGCATTTTAAAATGGGTGGTAATCCAATGAAGATTAATTTTAAGGCTACTAAAATAGAGGGAATGTGACAGATTTAAATTAAAGCTTAGAACTAAGTAATCAGATAAAAAGTTTAAAACCAGAAAAGAATAGGAGAAAAATAGTCCAAGGAGAAAAATATAAAAGGCAAAGATACATAATTAGGAGAAATGACTAAAATTTATGAGATAAAGTTAAAAATACATGGGTTGGATGGGAGAGACACAGGAAGGGAGCAATAAGGACATCTGTAAATCTACATCTCCATAGAAGCAATGAAAATACTGACAAAATTTGTCAAGTTTTTAAAGAACTCTAGAAATTAGCCAAATGCATGCAACAATCTGAGAAGCACTTATGCAAGAAAAATTGCTGAACCTTGGTAAGAATGGCAGGCTTTGTGGTGTTTTAACTTGACCTACTCCCATCTCTGTCTGTTCAGATCCATAGTAGCCATAGAAACAAGCAGCCTCACAATCATGGTAGCTGAGAAAATTAGCAACTATACACCCACTGGAGGAGCAGAATGGATTTGGAGCTCTACAAAAATTCCTAGTCCCAGAGCATTGTCACTACTTGACAAGTCCCTGTATTTAACATTTACAAGGCATTACAATTGTTTGACCTGACTCAAAATTCACTACACAGGAAAAGGCTTAGCCCTAGGATATTTGTCAAAAATAATCATCAACAATTGTTTAACATCACAGCTGCCTGAGGCTGGAATAACAGTTGGGGGAAAAAAGAACCTTGACAAAAATGTTAAAGGAAGATCTGAGGAAAAACATGTTCATAGCAGCTTTGAAAAGATGATCTAGAAAGTCACATACATGCACAAAGTTGTGTACATGCTCAGAAAAGACCTAGAGGGCTTAAGTTGCCCATCTCTGGCTGATCTGATTTTGAAACCTTGTGCAAGCAGGAAATGCAGCTAACATAGAGTTGTAAACCACCGGAGTGTTGAAACTGTGCCCCAATATACACACATATCCTCAGAAAAAGATGAAATAATAATCATTCAAGTCATATAAGAAAACCTCTGAACAATCATTAGCTTACCACTGAAGTAACTGAGCAGAAAGTTTAGAGATCACACATTGCAGAGAATACCGAACTTACCGAATTAGTCCAGAAAATTTACTAAACAAATAGCAGTAGCAGCAACAACAACAAACCAAGCAAAAATAAATTCTGGTAAAGGAAGAGGGCATTATTTCCAGAGTTGTTATATTATATTATCTAAAATTTCCAGTTTTCAAGAAAAATTTATGGGACACACAAGGAAACAAGAAGTATAGCCAGTATATGGGGGAGGAAAAGTAGTCAATAGGATCACTGAGGGGGACCAGATATTAGACATAGCAAAGAATTTAAGTAAGTTATTTTAAATATGTTTAAAGAACTACAGAAAACCATGTATAAAGAATTAAAAGAAAGTGTATCAATGATGCGTCACTGTTCTAGTTTGCTAAGGCTGCCAGAATGCAAAACACCAGAAATGGATTGGCTTTAATAAAGGGGGCTTACTTAGTTACAAAGTTACAGTCTTAAGGCCATAAAGTGTCCAAGGTAAGTCATCAACAATAGGGCACCTTCACTGGCAGATGCCCAATGGTGTCCGGAAAACCTCTGTTAGCTGGAAAGGCATATGGCTGGCGTCTGCTCTAGAGTTCTGGTTTCAAAATGGCTTTCTCCCAGGATGTCCCTCTTGAGGCTACAGCTTCTCTCCAAAATGTCACTCTCGGTTGCTCTTGGGGTGTTTGTCCTCTCTTAGCTTCTCGGAGCAAAAGTCTGCTTTCAAAGGCCATCTCCAAAATGTCTCTGTAAATTGCAGTTCCTCTTTCAGCTCCCGCTCATTCTTCAAAGTGTCCCTCTTGGCTGTAGCAAGCTTGCTCCTTCTGTCTGAGCTTATATAGTGCTCTAGTAAACTAATCAAGGCCAGTGCTGAATGGGCAGGGCCACACCTCCACAGAAACTATCCAGTCATCACCCACAGTTGGGTGGGGCACATCTCCATGGAAACACTCAAAGAATTACAATCTAATCAACACTGATATGTCTGCCCACACAAGATTACATCAAAGATAATGGTGTTTTGGGGGACATAATACATTCAAACAGGCACGGTCACCAAATAATAAATATAAATAAAGAGATAGAAATTATATAGGAAAAAAACAAAAACAAAATTCTGGAGTTTAAAAGTACAATTGACATGAAAATTTCACTAGAGGGACTTGACAGCAGATTGGAGCTGGCAAAAGTAGGAATCAATGAACTTGAATATAGATAAATTGAGATTCTCCTGTCAGAGGTACAGAAAGCAAAAGAATAAAGAAAAATGGGCATAGCCTCAGAGACATGCAGATAACCATTGAGCATAATAACATGCACACAATGAGAGTCCCAGAAGGAGAGATGGGGAGCAAAAAGAACATTTAAAGAAATAATGGCCAAAAGCTTCCCAATTTGATGAAAAATATGAATCTATACATCCAGGGACCACAACAAGCTCCAAGTAAGATAAACTCCAAGCAAGATTATCTCCAAGTAAGATAAACTAAAAGAGATCCACACCTAGAGACATCATTGGCAAACTGTTAAAAGTCAAAGACAGAGAATCTTGAAAACAGCAGGATAAAAATTACTCATCAGGTAGAATCTCAGTAAGACTACTAACTAATTTCTTGCCACAGAAACATGTAGATCAGGTGACATCATCAACATGGTGACATAAGACATCTCCTGGAAAACTCTCCCCTGAGAAACAACTAATAAAAGAACAAATCTCACTTGCTTGGAACTCCAGAAGTCAATATAGACTGTAGAAGGACTCCACAAATGCTGAATCAAGGTAAAAAAGCAAACACCCCAAAAAGATATGACCCAGATCTGCCAGTCTGAACCCTTTCCCCTCAGTACTGCACAGCTTAAGAGTCACAAAGAGGCAGCATGGCCCAGGGAGTGCCTACCATGGATTCAGACCATAGAGCCCCCCTACCAGCAAGTTAGGATCCCACACATATCCAGGCACAGGGACCCAAGGGTCTCTGAAGAGACCAAGGGTGGAACAAAAGTGGCTGGCAAGCATGTGCCTACAAAAGGCCCCCCAGGAAATAAAAGAGAAATGGCAGAACTGTTGGCAAGAGGTGCACACACTACACACAGCCCTTGATTAATGGATCATATAAATGAAAAAAAATGGACCTTTTTGAACATTGGCCCCATTTGATTTCCTGGGCTGTGATACCCTAATGTGGAAGAAACCAGAGGCAGAAAAGCCTCGTGGAAAAAAGGGGGGAGGGAACTGAACTGCAGTAAGGTAGGGTGGGTCCCAGAACTGAAAAGTGTAATGAAAAGGGGGCACTGAATGGGGGATATAAGTTAAACAAATCATAGGAGTTGGGAAGAAAATTCTGTACAAAAATAAACAGAACAGATCAGGATTCCTGGAGAAGGAAGAGAGAAAAGGAAGACTCCTCCTGGAGGTGAAACAATTGAACATAGATGAACAATCTTAAAAGTTCTACCAAATGTCCAGGGCAAGAATCAGGTATAGAAGACCTAAGAAAATCTGAATAGTTAAACATGGGCTACTATAAAGGTCCAGTATAAGTTGGACAAAGTGTAAAAGAAGAGCCTTAATACATAGACAATCCAAAATAAAAACCTATGTAAAAGGAAGAAACTGACCTTCAAACTTAGCACATGAAAATAATCAGATGTACAGACATCAGCAAAAAATTACAAGCCATACTAAGAAACAGGAAGACATGGCTAAGATAGGGAACAAATTGAAACTTCAGAGGAGACACAGATTTTGGTACAACTAACCAAAAAGTTCAAAAAATCTCCTAAATCAATTCAAGGAGATGAAAGAAAATATGGATATAAATAAACTAATGGTAGCTATAGAACAAAATGATATTAAAAATATAATGTGTGAGCAAAAATAAGAATTAAAAGTTTAAAAAGAAATATAACAGTAAGTATGGGGATGAAAGACATAATGGTGGAGATTAAAATATGCTAGAGGCATACAACACCAGATTTAAACAGGCAGAAGAAAAAATAAGCAAACTAGAACACAGGAAAATCTAAGTCATACATCCAAAAGAAAGGATAGAGAAATGAATAGAAAAAAATGAGCATTATCTAAGGGGCTTGAGAGACAGCATGAAGCATACCAACATATGCATCATGAGAGTCCCACAAGGAGAAGAGAAGGGAAAAGAGGCAGAAAGAATATTTGAGAAAATAATAGCCCAAAATTTCCCAACTCTTATGAAAGAATAAATATACATGGTCAAGAAGCACAACCTACTCCAAATAGGATAAACCCTAAAAGACATATTTCGAGACATATACCAAGTAGAATGTCAAATGCCAAAGATAAAGAAAGAATTCTGAAAGCAGCAAGAGAAAAGCAATTCATCACATACAAGGGATCCTCAATGAGACTAAATGCTGATTTCTCATCAGAAACCATGGAGGTGAGAAGTCAGTGGTATGATATGTTTAAGGTACTGAAATAGAAAAGCTACTAGCCCCAAAATACTTTATCTGACAAAACTGTCCTTACAAATGAGGGAGAATTTAAAACATTCACAGATAAACAGAAACAGAGAGATCATCAACAAAAGACCTTCCCCACAAGAATTACAAATTACTAAAAGGAGTTCTTCAGGTTGAAAGGAAAAGATAGAAGAGAGTGGCTTGGGGTAGTTTGAAGAAAGGAAGATCTTCAGTAAAGGTAGTTAAATGGGTAAATCAAACCCAAAAGTACTGTGTCCTCAACATATAACTCTATGCTTTAATTCCTATAAGAGTTAGAATACAATCGAAAAAGAAATACTCATATTTCCTGATAATGGACATGCAAAATATAAAGAGGTAATCTGGGACTAAAACAACATAAAGAGGAGAAATGAAGGACTATGGGAGCAGAAAACAAATGCATTGAAGCTAAATTGTATCTTTTCAAATTAGTAGCTTACATGTCAGTTGTGTAATGCAAACCCCAGGATAGTCACAAAGAAAGTGTTTTAAAAATATACAGAAACAGAAATGAGAAAGAGATAAGACAAATACATCACAAAAGACTGACTATGCAGAAAAAGAGGCTGCAGTAAAGGAAAACAGAGATAAAAATGATATGACATATAAAAACCAAAGACCAAAATGGCTGAAGTAAGTACTACCTTTACAGTAATAGCACTGAATGTGAATGGATTAAACTCTGACAGAATGGATAAGAAAGCATGATCCAATTATAATGTTATATGCTAGGGACTCAGATCCAAAGACACAAATAGGTTGAAAATGCAAGGATGGAAAAAGATAATTCATGCAAATAGTTAACCAAAAGTGAGCTGGCATAGCTATAATAATATTGGACAAAATAGACTATAAGTTGAAAGCTATTATGGGAGACAAAGAAAGACATTATATATTAATAAAAAGGTCAATCCACCAAGAAGAAATAACAATCCTAAGTATTTATACACCTAACCATGTGCCCAAAAATACATGAGGCAAATACTGGCAAAACAGAAAGGAGAACTAGACACCTCTACAATAATAGAGACTTCAATACCCCACTTTCATCAATAGATAGAAAATCAAGACAGAGGATCAATAAGGAAACAGAGTACATGAAAAATGTTATAAATGAACTAGACTAGCAGACATATACAGAACATTGCACCCCAAGAGCACAGGATACACATTCATCTCAATTGCACATGGATAATTCTCAAGGATAGATTGCATGTAGGGTCACAAAACGAGTCTCAATAAATTTCAAAAGGTTGAAATTATACAAAGAATATTTTCTTATCACAATGGAATGAAGCTTGGAAATCTATATAAAACAAAGAGCTGGGAAATCCATAAATACATGTAAGTTAAATAGCACTCAACGGATTAAAAAAGAAACCCCAAGGGAAATCAGTAACTACATTGATATGAATGAAAATGAGAAAATAGCATATCATTACTTAGGGGATGCAGCAACATCATTGCTCAGAGGGAAATTTATAGCCCCATATGCTTACACCAAAAAAGAAGAAAGAGCTAAAATCAAACACATAACTGCACACCTAGAAGACTGAGGGAAAGAACAGCAAACTTAATCCAAAGCAAGCAGCAGGAAAGAAATAAAGATTAGAGCAGAAGTAAATGAAATGGAGAATAAATACAATAGAGAGCATTAACAAAGCAAAAGTTGGTTCTTTGAAAAAAATCAATAAACTGACAAAATTTTAGCTAGATTGATGAGTAGAAAAGGAGTGAGGACACAAAAATCAGAAATGAGGGGGGAATTATTAATAACCCCACAGAAATCAAAAGGAACATAAGAGGATACTATGAACAACTGCATGTCAACAAATTAGGAAACCTAGATGAAATGGACAAATTTGTAGAAATTCACCAAAAGAATCAGGAAGAAATATAAGATCTCAACAGACCAATTGCAAGTAAAGTGATTGAATAAGTAATCACAAACTTTCTAACAAAGAAAAACCCATGCCCAGATGGTTTCACAGGGGAATTCTACCAAAGAATCTGAGAATTAATACCAATCCTGCTGAAAATCTTCCAAAAAATTGAGGAGGAGGTAACATTACTGAATGCATTCTATAAGGCCAATTTTACCCTACACCAAAGCCTGATAAAGATATTGCATGAAAAGTAAATTACAGAACAACTTCTCTTATTAATATAGATGCAAAAATCCTCAAAAAAATATTTCCAAATTAAATCCAAAAACACATGAAGAGAACTATACAACATGATCAAGTGGGATATATCCCAGCTATGCAAATGTGATTCAACATAAGAAAATCAAATAATGTAATACACTACATTAACAGAAGGAAGGGAAAAAATTCTCATGATCATCACAATTGATGCAGAAAAGGCATTAGACAAAATCCTGCATCCTTTCTTGATAAAAAATACTTATAAAAATAGGATCAAAAGGAAACTTCCTCAATATGATAAAGAGCATATATGAAAAACTCACTGCTAACATCATACACAATGGTGACAAATTGAAAGCTTTCCTTAAGATCTGGTCTAAGTCAAGGATGCCCACTGTCAGCTCTGTTATTCAACATTGTACTTAAAGATCTAGCCAGATCAATTAGGCAAGAAAAAGAAATAAAAGTCATCCAAATTAGAAGAGAAAAAGGTAAAACTTTCACTACTTGCAGATGGCATGATCTATTTATAGAACACACCAACAAATCTACTCACAAAACTACCAGAGCTAATAAACAAATTCAGCAAAGTGGTGGGATACAAAATCAATTTGCCAAAATCAGTACTGTTTCTATACAATAGTAAAAAGTAGTCTGAAGATATAATCAAGAAAAAATTCCATTTACAGTAACAACTAAAGTAATCAAATATCTAGGAATAAATTTAAATTTAAACAAGAATGTAATGGACTTACACATGGAAAACTACAAAACATTGCTAAAAGAAATAAAAGAAGATCTATATAAATGGAAGGACATTCCATGGTCATGGATTGGAAGAATGAATTTTGTTAGGATATCATTCTACCCAAAACAACCTACAGATTCAATGCAATCCCAATCAAAATTCCAACAGACTTCTTTGCAGAAATAGAAAAGTCAATCATCAAACTTATTTGGAAGGGTAGGGGCCACAAAAAGCCAAGCCATCTTGGCTTGAAAGAAGAACGAAGTTGGAGGACTCTCACTTTCCAATCTTAAAACATATTATGAAGCCAGAGTAATCAAAACAGGATGGTACTGGCTGAAGGGCAGACATATAGATCAAAAGAATGAAATTGAGAACCCAGAAATCAACCTACTGAATGCAAAAAAAAAATTTTTTTGAAACTCCATATCTGATAAGGGCTTAATATCCAGAATATGTAAATAAATCCTACAACTTGACAGTAAAAAGACCAAAAATACATTTTAAAAATGATCAAAGCACCAGAAGGAAAGAGAGATGATAAAGACTGGGACTGTATAACTTAGTGAAACCTAGAATGGTCAATTGTGGTGACTAAATGTACAAATATAAAAATTTTGTTACATGTGGAAGAAGAAATGATTGTCAACCTTGCAACATGTTGATAAAGGGGTAGTATTGGGGAAAAATATAATCAAAGCAAACTGGAGGCTGTGGTTAACAGTGACATTGAAATATGCTTCCATTAGATGTAACAAAGGCAATATACCAAGGCTAAATGTCCATGAGAGGAGGATATAAGGGAGGGGTGAGAATTCTTGGTAGTGGTGTTGTTGTCTGACATTATTACATTGTATTGTAGGGTATTATTATTTTTTTATCTTTTTTATTGTTCTTTCTTAAAATTTTTTGAAGTAATGAATATGTTTAAGTGCTGATCGTGGTGATGAATGCACAATTCTATGATGATATGGTGAACAATTGATTGTACACTGTGGGTGATTGGTATGTGAATATATCTCTATAAAATTGCAGAGAAAAATATAAACAGAGTGATACAAGTGCTGGAGAAAACATGGAGAGGGGGATGAACCTATTTTCTGTTGGTGGGGAAAAAGAATGTAGCATATCTGGAGGACAGTGTGATGGTTCCACAAGAAGCTAATTATGTGGGTGCCATAAGGTCCTGTAACCTTATTTTGAGGTATATACTTGGAAGATCTGTGAGCAGGGAACACAAATGGACATTTGCACACTGGTGTTTATGGCAGCAGTACTCGTGATTTACAATGGATGGGGGTGGCCTAAGGGTACATCGACTGATGAACAGAATGGTGAACTGTGGTGTATGCAAACAATAGAATATTAAGAAGTTGAGACACACAACTGGGCAAATGGATCTTGAGGACAGCATTTTGAATGAAGTATGCCACAAATGAAAAACAATATAATGCCTCACTAATATGGACTAATTATGATGTCTAAACTTGGAGAATTGAATCTTAAAGCATAGCTTATCAGGGGAATGCTTATTGTAATGGTCCCTAGATTGCAAGCTCTTGCAGCAGTCACATCTATTCCTGAATTGTAATGGTTATCTCTAAATCCTGAGATGCTGAGCTTCTTGTGTATAACCTGGTCAATCTCTGGAACTCTGAGTATCTGTGTGACACCTGAAACTCAGAGCTAGAGCTCAGCAGCTATGAATGTCAGTGTTACTTCATACAGCAACTATTTAAAAAGCTGAAAAAGAGTTCAGACCTCAATTAGAGATATGAATGAAGCAGATCTGGTTAGGACTAAGGCAAATCAGGCCAAAGGGTAAAGATGATATTGACTGTGTTTTAAAATTTCAACTTCTGTGTGAGGCCAAGAGAAGAGATGTTTATTTGGTGCAGGATCTATATTTTCTGAAGCACACTAAATGATTTAACTTGTACAGTCAGTTTATTCAAACACCATAATTATATGGAACTTTGAATAGGAAGAGAGATCTGGTAGGTTTGTACAGATTAGGGTGAAATTCTGATACATCCCAAAGCAATTTGGGCAGAGAATGAGGATATATTTGCAGGGATCCCCCAGGAAACTGAGGAAATATGTGGAAATATTGAACTTAGCCACCTGGGTTATTACTGATATTCTCACAAACATTGAGGAATAACAATTTGATAGGATGAGCCCTCAATCTTGGTGCATGCCTCTTGTGAAGCTTGTTGCTGCAAAGGAGAGGCTGAGGCCACTTATAATTGTGCCTAAGGGTCTCTCCCAGAGAACCTCTTTGTTGCTCAGTTTTAGCCCTCCATCTCTCTCTAAGCTCATGCAGCAGGTGAACTCAATGCCCTTCCCCCTATGTGGGACATGACTCCCAAGGGTAGAAATATTCCTGGCAACATGGGACATGACTCCTAGAGATGAGCCTGGACATGGCATCATGGGATTGAGAAAATCTTGACCAAAAGTTGGAAGTGAAATGAAACAAAATGAAGTTTTCAGTGGCTGAGAGATTTCAAATGGAGTAGAGAGGTCATTCTGGAGGGCATTCATATGTGCTATATGGATATCCCCCTTTAGTTTTTAGTTTATTGGATTAGCTAGAAGGAAATACCTGAAACTGTTGAACTGCAACCCAGTAGCCTTGATTCTTGAAGACAATTGCATAACTATGTAGCTTACATGTTGTGACTCTGTGATTGTGAAAACTTTGTGGCTCACACTCCCTTTGTCCAGTGTATGGACAGAGGAGTAGAAAGATTGGGACAAAAACTAAACGAAAAATAGAGTGGGATGGGGGGATGGAATGTTTTGGGTATTCCTTTTTACTTTTATTTATGTTTTTTTTTTTCTTTTTGGAGGAAGGATAATGTTCAAAGTTAATTCTGGTAATGAATGTACAACTCTATGATGGTACTGTGAATAGTTGATTGCTCACCATGGATGATTGTAGGGTATGTGAATATATCTCAGTAATACTGTATTAAAAAATGGTCAAAAGACTTGAATTAATATTTCTCCAAAAATGATATACAAATATCTATAAAGCACATCGAAAGATGCTCAACCTCATTAGCTATTTGGAAAGGCAAATCAAAACCACAATGATTACCATTTCACATCCACTAGAATAGCTACTATCTAAAAAAAACAGAAAAGTACAAGTGCTGGAGAGGATGAGGAGAAATAGGAACACTTGGTCATTGTTGGTGGGAGTGTAGAATGAGGCAGCTTCTGTGGAAAACACTTTGGTGTTTCCTCAGAAAGTTAAGTATAGAATTATCATATGACCCAGCAATCCCAGTACTAGGTTTACACTCAAAATAATTGAGAGCAGGGACTCAACTGTTTATGATGACATTTTGCACAATTGCCAAAAAATGGAAGCAACCTGTGTCCATCAATGGATGAATGAATAAACAAAATGTGGTATATTCATACAATGTAATCTTATTCAGCCACAAAAAGAATGAAGTTCTGATACATGTGACAACATGGATGAACTTTGGAGACATCATTTTGAGTGAAGTAAGCTGGACAAAGGGGCAAATATTGTATAATGTCACTGATATGAAATAATTAGAATAAGAAAACTTATAGAGTCAGAATCTAGAATATAGGTTACCAGAGGTTGGTGTGGGGATAGGGAATGGGGAGTTACTGCTTAAATTTTACAGAATTTCTATTAGAGTTGATTGTAAAGTTTTTGTGTTGGATGGTGGTAATAGTAGCACAGCATTGTGAATGTAATTAACAGCACTGAATTATACATATGAATGTGGTTAGAAGGGGAAATTTTAGATTGTATAATGTTGCTAGAATAAAAATTTAAAAAAACAACAACATACAACTGCAGAACACAAACAGTGATCTCTATTGTAAGTAATGGACTATAGTTCATAGTACAACTATAAAAATGTTCTTTCATGAATTGTAATCTATTTTAGACAAGTGATCCAAGACCATTCAATGGGAAAATAGTAGTCTGTTCATCAAATGTAGCTGGGCAACTGGATATTCACATGCAAAGGATGAGATTGAAACCCTACTTCACACCATACACCAAAATTAATTAAAAATGGAACATAGAACTAAATATAAGATCTAAAACTATAAAACTCTTGATATAGAGCATAGGAGCAAATCTTTATGACCTTGGTTGGGTTAGGTGATGCTTTCTTAGATATGACACAAAAGCACAAGTAAAACAAGAATAAATAAATTTGACTTCATCAAAATTAAAAAACTTTCCTGCCACCAATGATATCATCAAGAAACTGAAAAGAAAACCAAAAAAATAGGAGAAAATGTTTGTAAATCTGAGACAGGACTTATATGAAAAATATATAAAGATGTCTCACAACTTAATAATAAAAAGATAAATAACACAATAGAAAATGGCCAAAGATTTGAAAAGACATTTCTCCAAAGAATATATACAAATGACCAAATAAACACAGGAAAACATACTCAATATCATTAGTCATTAGGGAAATACAAACCCAAACTACAAGGAGGTACCACTTTGCATACACAAGGATTGATAACCAAATTAAATTTTATAGCAATCACAAAGTATGTTCCTACACCCCTCCATTCTCCCACCTTTATATTTTTATTTTCATAGATTACATTTTTTACTCATTTTGTGTCTAAAACCTTAGATTTATCATTATTTTTATGCATTTGCATTTTAGATCCTGTAAGAGGTAAAAATTGGTGAACAAACCAAGAATACAATAGAATTAGCATTTATATTTTCATGTAGTTACCTTTACTGGAGATATTTATTTCTTCATGCAGCTTCTATCAATTGTCTAGTGTCTTTTCCTTTCAATCTGTAGAACTCCCTTTAGTTTTTCTTGTAGGACCATTCTAGTGGTGATGAACTCCCACAGCTTTTGATTACCTAGGAATGCCTTAATCTCCCTTATTTTTGAAAAAAAAAAAAAAGTAACAGTTTTGCTGGATATAGAATTCTTAGCTGGCATTTATTTTTCTTTTAGTACTTTAAATATGTCAACTCACTGCCTTCTTGCCTTCATGAGTTCTGATGAGAAATTAGCACTTAATATTACTTTGGCTACCTTGTCCATGACACATTGCTTTTCTTTTTCAGCCTTTGGGACCTTCTCTTTTTCATTGGATTTTGACAGTTTGACTATAAGATGTCTTCATGTAGATGTTTTTTAGTTTATCCTGTTTGAGTTTGTTGTGCTGCTGGGATGCATATTCATGTCTTTTGTTAAATGTGGGATGTTTTGTGCCAATATTTCTTTGAATGTTCTTTCTGCCCTTTTCTCTATTTTTCCTTTTCCTGGTACTCCCAAATTGTTTATATTGATATGCTTGATAGTGTTCTACAAGTCTCTTAGGCTTTCTTCACATTTGTTCATTCTTTGTACTTTCTGCAACTCAGACTGTATAATTTCAGTTTTTCCATCCTTCTCTTTTATCTCTTGTCTTCCTCTTTTTTCAAGGTCGTTCTTCTGCCAGTTCCAATCTGCTATTGAACCCCTACAGGGAATTTTTATTTCAGTTAGTTTGGTCTTCAACTCCAGTATTTCTGTTTGGTTCCTTTTGATGATTTCTCTTTACAAAATTATCTTATTGTTCATCTACCATTTTCCTGATTTCCTTTAGTTCTTTGTTGGTCTATGTATTTCTACAGATCTTTGAGCACATATAAGATCATTTTAAAAAATATTTGTCTGGTATGTCCAAGGTCTGGGCTTCTTTTTGATGGATTCTGGCACATTGTTTTGTTCCTTTGAATGTTTCTTTGTATACCTTGCAATATTTTTGTTGCACAGTGGACATTTTTATATTTTAATGTATCTCTGGAATTTAGTCACTGAGGTGTGTGTTCCTTAAGCTTATATCCAACTAGAGTTATGGAGTTATGAGAGGGAGAGGGAGAGGGGGAGGGGAGAGGGGAGAGGGGAGAGGGAAACCAGTCTTTGCAGATTGGTCTGTACAAGTTATTTCCTTGGTGTTTAGCCAGCCTAACAATGAGTCTAGAGAACAGCTGGAGACAAAATTGTAGAGCCCACTCCAGTGTTTTCTGAGCATGCTTCTTATCCTGGGCATATGCTCATGGCCCTAGGAATTATCCTATTTACATGTATCTGAATGTCCCTTTTCTCCTAGTAAATAGTCTTTCCTCCCAGTTCTGGGTACTATATTGTATATCTTAAAGGCGGTCATATTCCTCAGGCAGATGTGATTTAATTGTTTTCTTACAGCATTTTAGCTGCCCTGCAAATCACTTCTGCATGAAGGGCATGTTCTAAGATAGCAAGCTAGTAATATGTGTCCTGGTTCAGCCCTTCAAGCTGCTACCAGACATATTGGTACATACATATATGCATCCTAGTATGTGCATAAATATTACTCTGTTCCTTCTGGAATGAAGACTAAGGATGCACACAGAGAGTGCTGGCCAGTTCCACACAGAGATGGGGAGGTGTGGGGAAGGGGTAGCAAAGGTTCCTCAGGGTTTTCCTACCATTTTTAAGTTGCCTTTTTTCTTGATTCAGTGCTTTATCAGTTACCACATCCTTTTAACAGGTTTCTGGACATCTTAGAGAGATGGTTTTGCTGAGTGTTTGTTGTTTAAAACTTATATGGGTGTTTGGAACCCTGGAGCATCTTACTCCACCTTCTTGGTGATATCACTCCTCTTATCTTATCTTTTGATTGGAGGAATGTAATTTGTTATTTGTAATTAAATAAGCCAAGGAAAGGAGTTATCCTTATATTTTTCTAAGTATGGTAAATCAGCATTGCCCTTAAATATTCCCACTTATCATTACACTATTGTCTTCCCATTTTTTCAAGTTCTCTCATTAAAGGAAACTGTTTTTTATAATTTTTAGGAATATTTTCTACTTTATACCAGACCTTATTACTATATAATAAAGAATTTCTGATAGCAATATGGAAGTTTTGCAAATTGCACTATATCTAATTCATTCGAATGTATATTTTAACCAATTGCAAGCACTGCGCTAAGTGCTAGGGTAGACACAAGCAACAGGACATGGTTGCTAAACTCCAGTAGCTCATGGTCTAGTGAGAGAGAAAAATATATAAACATATCTTTATGAGCTAATGCAGAAAGTCCTATGAAGTAGTGACCTGTACAATGTAGAAGACAATCACAGACGGAGGAGCAATTTGTGCCTTGAGGAGCCCAGGATAACTTCATTGGAAAGGTCCATAATTCATAATTGTAACCCTGTAGTAAATTAATAATTTTAATGAAACCATAAAAACATTATCTTCTGAATTATGAAGGATCTAAGTAGTTGAATAGGTTGGTTTCAATATGCTTCTCCCAAAGATTCTTCCTTTCCCCCTTCTCCTCACTCATAATCACATGCTACCAAATGTTGCTGGCCTGCTAAGCATTGTTGAGGCCATGTAAAACATGTATGATTTTCTTTCCATCACTGAATTTTGAGCACCTCTTACCTTGGTAAACACCAGAGTACAATGACCACATTAGATGAATTGCCAATGTATATTCTTTTAAGTAGGAAACCATGAACAATGGGCCTAAAGATCCACTTAACAGGTCAGAGCCACCTTTATGTCTAGGCATTAATTCCAGGTGGACTGACAGGCAATACAAATTACTCAAAATTTGCATTTGATATTTTCTTCCACAGGCTTCTTCCTCTCCCCATAAGATTCCTGAACTTTCCATTCAGAGGAGGTCAGTTGCAGAACTACTTCAAGTGGTTGCCAGGCACATTTACAGTGGCCTATGGGATTTCCTGACCTTTGACACTTGTCTCAGATGTGGATACTGCCTAAAAATGCAGCAGGAACATCCTGGTGACCAGCCTTTGTCCAAACATGCCCCACTTGCTTTGTGGATAACTAGGATTTTTCTGGAAAAAGGGAATAAGACTTTTCTTATTAAATCCATTTGCAGTACCCAAATGCCTATCTTGGTGTTTTATTCAACAAAACTAGTTTTTCTCAGGGTAAAATTTTAAGATTATCTATAGAAATGCATATCCCTTTGAAGTGCTTGTCTCAGAATATCTCTTGCATCTCAACAACCCCCCCCCCATTTCCTTGCTATGTTCCCTTCTTATTAGAATATTCTAGTAAAGGATTGGGAAGGACCAATCTTCTATCATTGGAAACTGTTCCCAGCTTTATGGCTGACCAAGCTGGTAAGGGAAACAAAGCTTTAATTACTACTTTTGCAGTAATCCCCTCCCTCTTCCTACATTGGTATTTATTTTGTTAACCCTGAATTTAGGGTATGACAGCTCTGTGGCAACACTGCATTCTGTAAAACTCCCTTCCCTCCTTCCTCTCAGCCCTAGCCAACTTAAAGCCATAAATAATCCACTGCATCCTGGAAATCAACACTGATCCCCTCACTTATGGCCATGACTATCTCAGAGCCACTTAGCACTTAGATGCTATGAGAATCATTTATAATAAGGAAATCCTCAATAAATAACTTCATACTTCTTACATTTCTTTAGCATGTTATCTTTTTCTGGAATGGGACCTCAGAAATGAATGTTTATTTCTTCTCTTGCTTGAGTCGCTGTTACCCAGCCAATCACAGAGGAGAAAGATTGGTCAAGTATAAAAAGGCCTGATTGATAGATTGTTACAAAATAGCCCCCCAATGACTCATACTACCTTGAATTAATGAACTTGTGAAGTCCCCTCTAACACTGAGTGAAGGCTGGCTTTAAAACTGCTTAGACCAATAGAATATCATAACAGTGATGTTGCACAAGTTCTGAACTAAGACCCTATGAGGTCCTACAGTTTCTGCTTTTGCTGTCTTAGAACCTGAGACAACCATGCTGCAAAGAAGTCTGGATTTAAAAAAAAAATGTAGAGAGAGAGATCCAGCCTTCCAAACTATTCTACCTCTCCCACTGATTGCAGCTGCACAAGTGATTCCTGGTAAGACCAACAGAAGAAACTCCTGACCAATCTACAGAATTGAGATAAACAATAAATTGCTGTTTTAAACCATTAATAGATAACTGATACAGTTAGTGTCTGTAAAGGGTCCATGTGCTGGGAGTTGCCTTCCCTTACAAGTTTGAACTGCATGAGTTCACAGTCACAAGATTTCTGCCTCAGTCCACAGTTACAAGGAGAGCTGGAGCCAAATTTTTCATCTGAGCCTGCAAGGCAAGGTTTCACAGTGATGAATGTTTTTTAGTTCCTGTTTATATTAGTATGTGTGGTCTGAAAGCGCAGCAGAAGACATGACCTGCCTTTTTAAAGAGCAACTGGCAAAATGCCTAGGGAGGAAAGGAGAATACAAAAAGCTTCTGAAACTCAAGGAAACTGTCTATGTTTGATTATTTTATTTTCCAATGGCAACATCCCAGCTGTACTTCAGTGTCTCTGCAGGTTATATCTGGATTAAAATGGGAAGTCTTCCTAATGTCTGTCCTCTATCATTTGCTTAGCCAAGTTTGTTGGTTTTCCTGACGAGTTTATCATTGGCAAAGCCACAGGTGAAATACTTCCATGTTTAGAGTACTAGTTATACTATTTACTACACTGGAAATTAATGAGAAGAGCCTCATTTTAGAAACACAGCCACTGTAATGAGGGCCTCACTGTATAGAGAGGCAGAATAGTATAATGGCAAAGCACATAGATTCTAAAGCCAGATTTCTTGGTTTTGAATCCTAGATCTGCAAGTTAGTAGTTGTGTGACCTTAAACAGTTTACTTAACCTCTCTCTGACTCATCTTTTTTATCTGTCAATGGGGATAATAACAGTACTATGGACTTCTTGGAGCTATTATAAAGGTAAATGTAAACTTGGCTCTTAGTAGCTATTGAAGTTTGGCTGTTATTATTATTCTCATTTTTATGGAAGCAGAACTGAATATAATAGAAGACAAGGGTTCTAGGCCAAGCTCTTTGACAAACTGCATGTTTAACCTTGGGCGAATTACTAGCCTCTGGGTCTCAATTTTTTCATTTGTGAAATGAGGACTATAAGGACCCTTTCAGCTCTAAAATTCAAGAAATCTATGAAATGTACCAGCAAGGGCAAACTGCTCAGATCAAGACCACTGAGGGTGAGAAATTTATACTCCTGTCCAGAAGGAGCCAGAAAAAATTTTGAAGAATAGTGTGGTTTCATAAATAATTCAAGGCCTTGTTTTGTTTGGAAATGTAGTTTCAATCGCAAACAGAGCTATTTCTTACCCAGGATCTGTTGAATAAGGGATAGTAGGAATTTCAGATTAAATCACCATCTAGACAGTGGGGGACTTTCTACTGGTTTAGGAGGTTTTTCAGAAGGACACTTCTAGATCAAGGAGGCCAGGATGAGAAAATAGAATGGAAGGAAGACCAGAACTCCATGTTTGTCACTGAGCAGCAGGGAAGATGGGTAGAGAAGGTATTTTGATAAGACCTGAGTCCTTCAGGAAGAAGTGCTTGATTGTAGGCTCAGAAAGAATGTTGTTTTTCTTCCTGTGAGTCTCCTCCCATCTATCCTCATGCCTAAATATAGAATATAGCCAACATAGTGAAATAGACATTTGTATTTAGCCTTTGTAGTCCTGCCATATTTGTAATCCGTGGTCAGGATAACAATGTTGTTATATCACTAAATCCATTATTTTCCTTTCCTGCTTTAAACCAACTTCTATTCCCACTCTACTTCCAAATTCAGAGGACAGATTCCTCTCAAGTTTTTATCTACCTACCTACCTATCATCTATCCATCTATATTTTTAGAGCTTTTGCTGCAAACTAATCCCTATTTGTAGGAGCCCTGGTTCTTGGTGAGCCTCCCATACTGACAAGGAAACAATCAAACAAACATAGTCATACATACACATACACACATGTACACATGCCCATAAATGATCTTAAAAGCCCTAATTTTACCCTACTACAGAGAACTATTAAAAGTCACATAGAATGCACACTAGTTTTGACCAAAAAAGATACCTCTGAATAGCAATAATCAAAAGAATTCCCTCCTTTCAGCACTCTTTTCCTTCTATAACCCAAAGCAACCCCAAAGCCTTTCTTTGGTTAAAGATTGCAAATAAGTACATGTGGTTTTCTCTTCTCCCTCAAGAAGTTCCATTAAAACAATATCAAAAATCTTGAAAAACTGGATGAAACTACAACAATGAAGAAATGGGAATTGGGGTCATTATCAAACAAGAGATTTCAAAAAATTTCTGGAAGACAGAAAAAGAATGAAAAAATGATGACAGAATAAGCTAAGAAGAGAAAAACAAAGCCTAAATAACATACAGAGGAATGAGTTGCAGTAAGTAAGAGAAGAGGTATAATTGGATTGGAAGAGCCCTGTAAAAGAATTCAACATGGGAGCTGGCAGGCATGACAGGTGCAAGAGTGAGAATGGTGAAAAAAACAAGATACATGAAATTGTTGGCTTCTGCAGTCCCTCTCCAAAACATGTGCCTGCAAAACAGCACTCAACATGGTACTGTGCATTCCCTACCTTTCAAAGCATAAAGAAGTTGGCTATCTAAGTAAATGAAATAAAGCTCTCTGGGGTAAATTAGGGCATCATTTATGGATTAGGGTGCTCCAGAAGACAGCCTTCCCCATTCTGGCATTTGGAGAGCCGTAGCATGATAGTCATCTTCCTGACCACAGTACACCAGACCCCTTAAAATAAATTCTACAATTGACAAACCCATCAATTTGCACAAAGTTCTTGGTTAGCCTTCCTATAAATGCCAATTATCATATTTGAATTGAAAGTCAAGGTTCTTCAGGCATTTAAGGAAAAACTTACAGATGAATGTAGAAGACTAAGATGAACATAAAACTAGCTTCCAGAGAAAGTGAGATAATTTTAGGAGCATATGAAAACTTAAAAGAAAAGTAGAGAGGGCAAAGAGATTTGTAGTATTATTGTATACATAAAAGAAGAAGCAGCTGCAACGGCAGAAGAATGGTTCAAAACCAATTAAGATCTCTTTTAAGTTAAAATATGATTACAGAAATACAAAGTTCAATAAAGGTTGGTAGATAAAGTTCAGAAAATTTCCCAGAATATTGACCCCAAAAGACAAAGAGAATAACATTATGAAACAAAATATTAGAGATACAGAAAATCAATCTTTAAGTTTCAGAAAGATATACCAAAGAAAGCACAGGTAAGAGAATTAGCAAATAAATAAGAAAATTTCCAAAACCTGAAGGGAGAGATGACCCCTTAATTGGAAAGTTCTACCATGTGAAATTTTAAAACATTGTGAAATTTCAAAATACTGAGGATAAAGAAATTCTAGAACCTTCCAGAGATAAAAAGGTCATCTCCATAGGAATGAGAATCATATTACCTTAATCTCTTAAAAGTACTCATAGGAAATGATTTTCATCTAGAATTCTATTCCAATCAAATTATCAATCAAGTGTGAGGTCAGAGAAAGAGACATTTCAGATATGCACAAAGTCTGAGAATTTACCTTCAGGATGGGTAATTTACCTTACCTCTTTTGGGGAAGCCTTTTTAGGATAAAGACCAGCATAAGGAATGTGAACATCGAGAAAAAGGAAGACATATTAGAAACAATGCAATTAAACCAGGAATCCAAAGAGAAAAGGAATCGATAGTAGCTAGGCACAGACCTAGAAAGCAATCCCTCCAAATTAGAACAAGAAGTCAGTGGACTCCAAGAAAAGTATTTTCAGGAAAAATGAAAAATGAATTGGAATTAATTTACTGAATAAAAAGCTGGAAGATACTGTGGATATTGTGAAAAAGTTATAGGTCCAAATTAGGATAAGAAGACAATGGAGTCCAAGAAGAATTGTTTCCAAGAAAGAAATGAATCTCAATTAATATGGTGAAAAATATATATATTTTTCTGTAGTAAAAATGAAAAGGGATCAAAAAATACACTCAAAAAAATCTTTGAACTATGAAGCAAATTACATGTGGCATTATTTTTAATAATTGGTGAAGGGTAAAAACAAGAAGGAAATTAATTAGACTTTGGTTGCAGTGGTAGAAACATTCCTTTTGAAATGATGGAGTCAAGACATAAGAATTATAGTGAGGGCCATATGATTCTAGCTCTATAGTACGCAATATTTACTAAGAGAATTGATTCAACTCATAGACAAAGCATGAGCAACTCAATTATGTTTGGAGAACAGATTTAAATATTATTTGATGATGATAAAGAAAGGAATACAGTTGACAGAAATTTGGAGACAAGAGGGGTAAGAAAAGGAAGAGCAAACATATTCAACTTACAAAGTGGGAAAGTAAGACATACTGTTTAAAGATGACTGAACAATAAATAGCTCTTTAAACTTATTAACTACATTTATAATGATTTCCAAATGAGGAGCTAAAATTTTGGTAAATCCTCGAAAAACTGGAAGAGAAAAGGAAGACAAAAGGGAGATATAAATTAGCTCAGTTCTCATCTATCAAAGAAAAAAGTCAATAAAGAATGCCAAAAGTTTAAAAATTAAAATACAGTATTATAGGTATAGCATAGTATTTGGAGATTTGGAATTTACCACCAAAATGGAAAACAACAACAATAATAGTTTCCTCTGGGGAGAGTGTCTACAGGTGAAGAGGAATAGGATGGAAGGTAGTCATTTTTCATATTAAGTCTTTTGTATGTTTGATTTTTAATGATATACATGAAAAAGTGAATGATCAGAGTTCCCCTTTAGAGGAATTCTACTTACCCTATCTTGTAAATGCTTTACCTACTTACCATCCTTTCACACATCCATACAACCCAGAGGCACCCTCTAGGATAATGGAACCCCAACCAATTGACAGGTTGTAAACCTCTGCCAATCAAGGATGTAATGCCTGAGACCACACATACCTTCACTGCCCCTGGGGAGGAACTGGCCTTTCCATGGCAATAGCCCCAGGCCTGTGTCACAACATCCTTGTTTTAACCACATTTTTCTAGCTTCTGTAAATTGATGCTTTAACATTAATACGCACTCCCAGGGGGCCAAGCCTCACCTATACATCTGTTACTCCTAGAAAATTTGACCCCAACCCTCTTACAAATAAACAACCTCAAACTGGTGGGGGGTGCCACTTTCAAATATAGTCAACCAATCGATTCCACACTGGCATGCCCCTTTCCCACCCTCACATGCTTCCCACAGAAAGCAAAATAAAGACACCTCCTCAGTCCCACTTTTTCTCTGCCTGGTGGTAGCTTGCTGCCCTCTCCCCAAGGAACTGTGACTAAATCTTTCAAACTCTTCATGTCTCTCTCTTGATCTGCATCTGGCCTCACCACACCTCACACAGATGTTATAAACAAAACAGCACTGAAGAAGACTCAGAGTCATTTTGCATAAACCCAGACCCAACTCAACAACCACCACCTAAGCAAAGTCCCTGTCGACACTGCAATTCCATAATATTTTGTATTTGTTTGTAGGCTTCAATTTCATTTCCTTTTAATTACACAAGTAATACGTAATAAAGCAATTCACATAATATGGATACGGCTAAAATCCTCATCTACTGCATTCGACTGAAGAACTACTTCCCCCCCTACTAGAACAAAAGAGGTTACCAACCACTTCTGTCATTAGGGTATGTGTGTTTTTATGTGTTTTTCTACATAAGTAAAATAGAAATCAATAATATTTTGTTTTTAACATAAATAGCAGTTTGGCATTTAACTTAAGAACATATCTTTCTACCTAAGTACACTGGGCCCTACATCATTCTTTTTAACAGCTGTGTTATATTACAGATTATAAATGTTCTGTGATTTATTTAATCATTCTGATATTAATAGACAGTAGTTAGAATGTTCTAGTTTTTTTTCCTTTTATAAACAGTGCCACATTGGATATTAATGTACAAGCCTCCTAGTGCTCGAGGTTCTAATTTTCTGCAAAAATCTCTTATCCTTATTCTTTTCTTGGCCTACAATGAATGTTCCCAAGACCTCCTTGTTTCACCATTTAGCTTTCTGTGAGTGTATCAAATTTAGTTCATGATCTATTCTTTCCTTGTGTGTGGTATTGAGTAAGAAATCTCTAAACTTTCATTTTTATGATTCATTTCTGCACTGAGACATTTACTAAGCATTATAGAATTATGATTTTATATCTCAGGGGACAAAGTTAGAAATAATTTCCCTAAGATGATTTTCTTGAAAAATACTTGAAGTTAAAAATCAAGCTGATAGATTGCTCAACTAGGTTGAACTTAAGTGTTTGGAAATGGACAGAGGTGATGGTAGCATGTTGTGAGAATAGCCAACAGTGCTGAATGGTGTGTGAAGGTGGTGGTAAGGGTAAGCTCAGAGTCATGTATGTCACCAGAAGGAAAGTTGGAGGTTAAAAGATGGGAATGTACAAAACAGTGAATCTTGTGGTGGACGCTGTCCATGATTAACTGTACAAATATTAGAAATCTCTTTCATGAACTAGAACAAATGTTGACACTATAACCAGAAGTCAATAACAGAGGGCATATAGAAAAAAAAATATGTATACCTATTGCAAACTATATACTGCAGTTAGTAGTATTTTAACATTCTTTCATCAACAGTAACAAATGTACTATGTCAATATTATGAGTCAATGATGGGGGCTTGGTTAGGGGTATGGGAGGATTTGAGTTTCCTTTTTTTGTCTTTATTTCTTTCCTGGAGTAATGAAAATGTTCTAAAAATTGCAAAAAAAATTAATTGTGGTGATGGATGCACAGCTGTATGATGGTACTGTGGGCAATTGATTGTATACTTTGGATCTTTGGATAATTGTATGGTATGTGAACAATCTCAATAAAATTAAATTTAAAAAAATCAAGCTGCTAAATCTCTAACTTTTATGTCTCTTAGCTTTGAGTTATTGAGCAACATGGAATATCAGGAAAAATTAGCTATTCAAGCCCTTATAAATAAGAATTGGTCAGCATTTAGGTCCTAGAAAAATCTATTCTCAAGAATTCCAAAATAACCATAATCTTCCTTGTATTACCTCTTTCTGGGGAAGTCTCTTTAATAGAAATTTTATTTCTGTGTTTAGTGATTGCCTTTCAAGGAAAGTCATGTATAAGAAGTACATTCAGATGCTTAGATAATCCATTAACTATTTGAGGAAAGTGCAAGAATCACTAACAATTATTGGTGTCTTGGATGTACTCAAATGCATTGTGTAATTTAATCCTCATTACAAGTATTAAATGTGAATATTACCTCCATTGGACAGAAGATATAATGAAAGTATGGAAAGAAAAAGGAACTTTCTCATAGTTTCACCTCAAGATATCACATGACCTTGTTTGTTGCCAACAAGTGTGATCTTGGTTCAAATCCTAAGTGTGTCTTTCTCTCATGGTCTACTCTTAAAGCAAGTCATTTACTGCTTTCTAGATTTCCATTCCTTTTTCTTTGAAATAAAGATTGGATCAAATTATCTTACAGTTCTAAGTTTATACAAACCATTTATTGAATATATGTTAAATAATATTAGTGCTGATATTAAGTAATATTAGTTCTAAGTGCACACTTATTCTATGAAGAATTAGTAAAGTACAGATTTAAAGTGCTCTACCCAAATCCAACACAATAACCATAAAAACAATTTCCAAAAGTGGGCCACCTGTGATTTATAATCCTTCAAAAAAAAAACGGCAAGATCACATTCATTCATTAGAAAAATATATTCTAAGAGCCTATAGTAGACCAAGAAGTTGGCTAAGCAAAGTAATGAACAAAACCAGATGCAAGCTGTGCCCTCTTGGAGCAGAAAATCTAATACATGAGGGAGGCTGTGGTACGATGAATAATTGCCCCCCAAGATATTCACATTCTAATCTCCAGAACCTGTGAATATGTTACCTTACATGGTGTATCGGTCAGGGCTCTCCAAAGAAACAGAACTAGTAGGGTATATGTCTATGTCTACCTCTACATCTGTGACTGTGTCTGTGCCTGTACATGTGTATGTATATGTATACATATATGTATATGTATATATGTATGTATTAAGAGATTTATTTCAAGGAATTGGCTTGCACAATTATGAGGACTTGCAAGTCTGAAATCTGTAAAGCTGGCCATTAGGCTGGAAACTCTCAGGCAGAATCTGAAGCTGCAGTCTTGAGGCAGATTTTCTTCCTCCCCAGAGAAACCTCAGTTATGCTCTTAAGGCCTTTCAAATGATTGAATGAGGTCCATCCAGATTACCAAAGATAGCCTCCTTTACTTAAAGTCAACT
The DNA here is from genome assembly GCF_015220235.1 of Choloepus didactylus. NCBI lineage: Eukaryota > Metazoa > Chordata > Mammalia > Pilosa > Megalonychidae > Choloepus > Choloepus didactylus. Next base: position 43,107,395 of record NC_051334.1, on the reverse strand, counting down.
GATTGTGGATATTAACCGAATCTACAAAACATTTATATTCGTGCTTAATTGAATAATTGAGGGCTATATCTTAGCCAAGTTCACCATCACACATGACAAAACCAACCATCACACGTGGCAAAAGGGACTTTGCAGATGTGATTAAGTTTAAGATCTTAAAATGGAGAGATTGTCATGGTTTATCTGGATGGGCCTAGTTTAGTCACAAATGTCCTTATAAGAGTGAGCCGGAGCAAGATACTAACACAGGAGGAGAAGAAGGCAATGTGAATACTGAAGCAAGATGCTATACCACTGGCTTTGAAGATTGAGAAAGGGGCCATGAGCCAAGGAATGCAGCGCTAGAAGCTGGGAAAGGCAAAAAAAAAAACGGATTCTCCCCTACAGTCTCTGGAGGGAGTGTGGCCCAGCTGACACATTGACTTTAGCCCAGTAAAATTGATTTTGGATTTTTGACCTCCATAACTGTAAGATAATAAATGTAGGTTTTTTAAGCCACCAGATTCATGGTAATTTGTTACCAGGCAGGCCAAAAGGAAAAAAAATAAAAGAACAAATATCTACTCCAGCTTTTAAAGAAAGTGCATGGCATTATGAAACATATACCATGGGAATCTGAGGTCATCTAGGGGAGTGATACCTGAGGTGAGATCTGAAAGAGGAGCAGAGTGATCTAGCATGGGATGGGGATGGGGAGCATTGCAGAGATCTTAAGACAGAAGGGAATATGGCCAGTTTATGGACCTGAAAGAAAGCCAGGGTGATTAGAACAGGAAAATTGAGGGGCATCATGGAACAAGACGAGAAAAGAAAGTGAGGGGGCAGGCCACTCAAGGCTGTGTAGGCCATGTGCAGATTATGGTCTTCACCTTAAGAATTACAGAAAGTTTTTCCACTGTTTGACATAGTGAGAGAACAAGAAGTTTGGCCAACATGCTCAGAGTTGCATTTTTGAATGCTTACTCAGTATCCTGAGCAGAGAACAAACTAGAAGGGGAAAATGGATGCAAGGAGTTCGGTTATGAGATTATTCAAGTAAGAGGTGATGGTAACTTAGACTGGAGAGATTGTGGTAGAAATGGAGATAAGTGACATTATATTTTGAATGTGACAATCTAAAGGACTTGGTGATAGGATTGATAGGATACAGGAGAGGAAAAAGAAGATGATTTCAAGGGTGACTCCAGGCTTTGATCTCTGTTTGTTTTATTTTGTCCAACCAGAAAGATTATGGTACCACTCACTGAAACAAGGCACAATGGAAAAAGATCAGGTATGGGTGATCATGAATTTGGTTTTAGAAATGTGCTTGAGAGTCTTTAATATCTGAAGTGGAGATGTAAAATCAAAGACTGGAAATAAAAGGTCTAGGTTAGAGATATATTTGAGAATCATTGCATATAAATGGGCACAAGAGTAAGGAGTACTCTAGGAGTAAAGAAGAAAATAGGAAGGCCTAAGGTTGAGCTTTGAAGAAGGTCCCAATAATTGCCAGTTGGGCAAAGAAATACACAAATGGAGAAAACTCATTTTTAAAATATTCATTGAGGGTTTTGTCTGTCTGTTTCCAAACATTGAAAAGTATTTGGCCTATCACAGGATAATACCTCTACTGAGGAAACTGATAATGAGGCCACTGACTCCTTCTGTCTATGATGCTCTCACATACCACCTGATGCTTTCTGTTCCAATAGTGAAGAACCAGTTATTCCTTCTGATATAGAAGCATATTTAACATAACTTTTACTCCAAAACACTCAAACATCATTTCCAAATGATAAAAAGTGGAAAGGCTTTACTGTAATAACTGGGACATATGATTCATATCCTTCAAGTCCTATATTAGAAGATTATACTGAAGGAGAAGCTAAACAGTTAAAAGCTGTGAATATTTTCAAGAAAGCAGAAAGCCCTTCTCAACCTTCTTATATATAGATAACATGTAACCATCTGGTCCTCTGTGTAAAAAGAAAACAGGATGGGGCTGTAGTTGTTACTTCAATCATACATAAGTCATAAGTAATGTAACAAGGCTGAATAGAGTTTTAATCAAATGTATGCTTGTCAACATGATCTAATGGCTAAACTATAGAATGAAATAAGAAAACTATATTAATAAGTTAGAGAGAGGTAATAATCTTCTCTAATTTTTAGTTTTACATAAGTAAAAGTATGTTGTATTGCTCTTACAAAAGTCATAGCTTAATTAGTAGAAATATTATCAGTAGAGTTTTGCAGACATTCAAGGCTAAGTCTCTGATAATGCTGTGGATACCCTCTGTTCTAGTTTGCTAATGCTGCCGGGATGCAAAACACCAGAAACGGATTGGTTTTTATAAAGGGGGGTTATTTGGTTACACAGTTACACTCTTAAGGCCATAAAGTGTCCAAGATAATGCATCAGCAATTGGCTACCTTCACTGGAGAATGGCCAATGTTGTCCGGAAAACCTCTGTTAGCTGGGAAGGCACATGGCTGGTGTCTGCTTGCTCCCAGGTTCCGTTTCAAAATGGTGTTCTCCAAAATGTCAGCATCAGCTTCCAACGGCTGTCTTCAAAATGTGTCTCTCAGCTGCAGCTCCTCTCTCAGCTCCTGTGCATTCTTCAAAGTGTCCCTCTTGGCTGTAGCAAGCTCGCTCCTTCTGTCTGAGCTTATATAGTGCTCCAGTAAACTAATGAAGGTGCATGCTGAATGGGTGGGGCCACACCTCCATGGAAATTATCTAATCAGAGTTATCACCTAAAAGTTGGGTGGGTCACATCTCCATGGAAACACTCAATCAAAAAGTCACACCCTAATCAAAAAGATTAATCAATCTGCCCCACAAGTTTGCATCAAAGATAATGGCATTTTGGGGGACATAATTCATTCAAACTGGCACACCCTCCTTTGATTTTGATTCACTCACGGTTCACAAGGCTTCGTTTACCACTGGTGGTTCAAGTGAAAAAATAGAACGTGATTTGACTGAATGTATTCTAAATCAAAAGTGCTATAAATGCTCTGTAACTCAAAGGGGAGCTCTTTGATCTCATGTCCACCTGCGTCTGGAGGAGCAGGGGCTCCCAGGCTCGGAAATGAGTTAATTTATTTTTTACATTGTAAACTTTCACCTTAAGTGCTCCTTCAGTAAAAATGTGTTGAGGTTGAATTTTTGCCTTGAGTGCTCTTTACATTCAAACTATTGTCTGTCCCTATACTTAATTGAGTGGGAGGTTACTTGATGAAGCCCAAACTGAATCACAACTTGATAAGGCTCAGGTCTTTTCTAATGGAGATCACAGGTTTGAGGTATAAAGAGAGGAACCCCTGACAGGCCCATCTAAAATGCTTCAAATTTAATTTATTTTAAAAATATTTCCCCACAAAAGACAACTTATCTATGGGAAATCTGGACTCTTGACCAAAATATTGTTACCTCTACTATAGGAAGATTAGAGAAGACCCTGGGCAGAGATAATATTTGGAAGACTCATGATGTGAGTGACTAAAAAGTACCGCTCAAACTCATATTGGAAAAATATTTCTTGGGATAGGGTGAAAAACGAGAAACAGAGAGGAAGCAAGGAGATCAGAGTCCTGTGGTTCACAGAGAGAGACGTTCTGGGCCCTTCTTTTTGGGTTAGTAGGCTGGAGAGTTGTAAAAACCTCAGGGGAGGTTGTAGGATTAAAGGACAGAGGTTTTTTACCCTAAGGGTCTGCTTGGATTCCAAGAATGTTAACAAACTCTAAGAGAGAAAATGGCTGTGTAGGGGCCATGCAGAGAGGTATGATGGGTATTTCAACAAGGCCTTGAACAGATGAATAGCCAAAAATCCCCAATGCCTCAGCATTTAGCAAGAATCCGAGGGAAAGGGCACATATGTTGGTCATATGAATTGTGGATATGAATTTGGCATTACCTATCAATTTAAATAATGCAAATGCTTCAACCAAGCAATTCTATGCAAAAATTCAATCTTACAATGATAGAATTAGAATATCACCAGTTTGCAATGCCATGGTGTGTTTAGGTATTTCTGCTGCTGCCTTGGAGATTCTGTGAGGTACATGCCATTCTTTACTAAGTGCACTTCTGCTGTAACTGGTTAGGATGGACTCTGTACTTACAACTATGAATTCTGAATTATGCACCAAGAATCATATAATTTTAAAGCTAAGACACTTAGAACTCATTTCCTCTTATGCCTTTTTATCCCCCAAACCCATTCTTTTATTTTCCCATTTGAAAGGTTTTAACTAGAAAATTAAATTTGAATTGATTCGACTTTTTTTAAATAAAACTGTTAATTATTATGAAATAACGAATTCTAGAGAAAGCCAGAAAATTGATATTGCATTTAATCTCTGCTAATATAATATGAATAAAATGTAGGATTTTCACCAGCATTTTCCCCTTCATATTGTCTTTTTTTAAAAAGAAAATTTAACCACATTATCATATATAATTCAGTATTGTTAGATACATTCACAGTGTTGTGCTATCATCACCACCATCCATTACTAAAACTTTACAATCAACCCATATAGAAATTCTGTACAATTTAAGCATTAACTCCCCATTCCCAACCCAAAACCCAGCCCCTGGTAACCTATATTCTAGATTCTGGATCTATTAATTTGCTTATTCTAATTATTTCATATCAGTGAGATTATGCAACACATGTCCTTTTGCATCTTGTTTATTTCACTCAACATGATGTCTTCAAGGTTCATCCATGTTGTTGCATAAATCAGAACTTCATTCCCTTATAATGCTGAATAATCTTCTATTGTATGTATATACCATATTTTGTTAATCCATTCATTGGTTGGTGGACACTTGTGTTGCCTCCATCTTTTGGCAATTGTGAATAATGCCACTATGAACATTGGTGTGCAAATATCTATTCAAGTCCTTGCTTTCATTTTCTTGGAGTATATACCTAGTAGTGGGATTGTGAGATCATATGACATTTCTAAGCTTAGCTTTCTGATGAATTGCCAAACTGTCCTCCAGAGTGGCTGCACCATTTACATTCCCACTGGCAATGAAAGAGTGTTCCTATTTCTCCACATCCTCTCACCTATACTTCTTTTTGTTTTGTTTTTAAATAGTAGCCATTCTAGTTGGTGAGAAATGGTGCAACATTGTGGTTTTAATTTGCATTTCCCTAATACCTAATGATGTTGAGCATCTTTTCATGTGCACTTAAGTCATTTGTATATCCTCTTTGGAGAAATATCTATTCAAGAATTTGCCCATTTTTTAATTGGGTTGTTTGATATTGTTGAGTTGTAGGATTTCTTTATATATTCTAGATATTAAAACCTTATCAGATATGTGGTTTCCAATACTCTCCCCCGTTAAGTAGGTTGTCTTTTCACTTTCATGATAAAGACTTTTGATGCAGAGTTTTTTTATTTTTTTATTTTTGATGAGGTCCCATTCATCTATTTTTTCTTTTGTCACTTGTGCTTTGGATGTAAAGTCCAAGAAACCATTGCCTAACATAAGATCTTGAATATAAGTCCCTGTATTTTCTTCTAGGAGTATTGGAGTACTGGCTCTTATAATTAAAACTTTAGTCCATTTTAAGTTCATTTTTGTATATGGTGTGTGATTGTGGTCCTCCTTCATTCTTTGCATATGGATATTCAGTTCTCCCAGAACCATTAGTTGAAGAGACTATTATTTTCCAACTGAGTATACTTGGCAGCCTTGTCAAAAAATCATTGACTATAGATGTGAGGATCTATTTCTGAACTCTCAGTTCCATTCCATTGATCTGTATATCTATGTTTGTGCCAGTACCTTGCTGTTTTGACCACTGTAGCTTTGTAATAAGATTCAAAGTCAGGAAATGTGAGTCCTCCAAATTTGTTCTTTCTCAAGATGGTTTTGGCTATTTGGGGGCCCTTATCCTTCCAAAAAAATGATGATTTGTGTGCAGGTTTGAATGTATTATGTCCCCCAGAAAAAGCCATGTTCTTTGATGCAATCTTGTGGGGCAGACATTTTAGTGCTGATTAGATTGGAATCCTTTGAGTGTTTCCATGGAGATGTGCCCCACCCAACTGTAGGTGATACCTCTGATGAGATAATTTCCATGGAGGCGTGGCTCCACCCATTCAGCATGGGCCTTGATTACTGGAGCAGTATATAAGCTCAGACAGAAGGAGCGAGCTTGCTACAGCCAAGAGGGACAATTTGAATTACACACTGGAACTGAGAGAGGAGCTTCAGCTTACAGAGACATTTTGGAGATGGCCTTTGAAAGCAGACTCTTGCTCCGGAGAAGCTAACAGAGGACAAATGCTCCAAGAGCAAATAAGAGTGACATTTTTGAGGAACTGCAGCCTAGAGAGGAACATCCTGGGAGAAAGCCATTTTGAAACCAGAACTTGGAGCAGACTCCGGCCACGTGCCTTCCCAGCTAACAGAGGTTTTCCGGACACCATTGGCCATCCTCCAGTGAAGGTACCTGATTGTTGATGTGTTACCTTGGACACTTTATGGCCTTAAGACTGTAACTGTGTAACCAAATAAACCCCCTTTTATAAAAGCCAATCCATTTCTGGTGTTTTGCATTCCAGCAGCATTAGCAAACTAGAACAATTGGCTTTTCCTTTTCCTCAGAGAAGGATGTTGGAATTTTGATTGGGACTGTATTGAATCTGTAAATCATTTTGGGTAAAATTGACATCTTAACAATATCTACTACTCCAATCCATGAGCACTGAGTGTTCTTCCATTTATTTAGTTCTTCTTTGATTTCTTTTAGCAAAGTTTTATAATTTTCCATGTATAAGCCCTTTACAACCTTGGTTCAATTTATTCCTAGATATTTGATTATTTTAGTTGCTCTTGTAAATGGAATTTTTTCTTGATTTCATCTACAGATTGCTTAATAATGGATACTCTTTGGCTATTTTTAATATTTCAAAAAGGCTGGTGAAATAATATGATAAATGAACTATACCTAACAGACATATACAGAAGAGTGCACTCCAAAACAGCAAGATATCCATTCTTCTCAAATTCCCAAGTGATGTTTCTCAAGTGACATTTCTAAGCTTAGCTTTCTGAAGAATTGCCAAACTGTCCTCCAGAGTGGCTGCACCATTTTACATTCACACTGGCAATGAATGAATGTTCCTATTTCTCCACACCCTTTTACCTGTGCTTTTTTTTTATTTTAAATAGTAGCCATTCTAGTTGGTGAGAAATGGTACAACATTGTGGTTTAGATTTGCAGTTCCCTAATACCTAATGATGTTGAGCATCATTAGCATATAGAAACCTTACTGATTTTTGCAAGTTGATATTGAACTGCAGAACTTTGCTGAGTTTGTTTATTAGCTCTAGTAGTTTCATTGCGTTTTTTTTGCGGGGGGGGACATTCTATATAATGGATCATGTCATCTGAAAATAGTGAAAGTTGAATTTCCTTTCCAATTTAGATGCCTTTTATTTATTTTTCTTGCCTAATTGCTCTGGCTAGAACTTTTTCTGGATCTTAGAGGGAAAGTTTTCAGTTTTTCACCTTTGAGTATGATGTTAGCAGTGTGTTTTCCATATATGCCCTTTATCATGTTGAGGATGTTTCCTTCTACTCCTATTTTTCTACATGTTTTCATCAAGAAATAATGCTACATTTTGTCAAATGCCTTTTCTGCCTCCCTTGAGATGATCATGTGTTTTTTCCCTTTGTTTTGGTAATGTGGTGAATTACATTAATTGACTTTCTTATGTTGAACCACCCTTGTACACCTGGGGTAAATCCGACTTGATCATGTTGAATACTTTTAATGTGTTGGATTCAATTAGCAAGTATTTTGTTAAGTAATTTTGCACCTGTAACCATAAGAGAAATCGGTCTCTAATTTTCTTGTCTTGTAGTATCTTTATCTGGCTTTGATATTATTCTGATATTGGCTTCATAGAATCAGTTAGGTAGTGTGCCCTCCTTGTGGGAAACTGAGTCTTCCATGTTGCCTGAGGCATATCTATGGTGGTGGCTTAGAATGCTAAGCCTCAGGCCTGCATGGAACACCGTGCGGGCCCACCCTGTAAAGATATGTGTCTTGTGACTATGACGACAACATTTACTATTGTCCTAAACCTAGATTGTTCCTTCTGATATGCAACAGGATGTAAACATAGGTATCTGGTGGGCTTTCCCGAGCCTGAGGACATTTAGCATATACTCCCTGATCTTCTGAAATAAATAACTGGAGCAAAGGTGCATTATTGTCCACTTAGCACGAGATGCCATGGGCCCCCTGCTCCCTTAATTCTTAACTTTGTGTCTGTGTCTCATTCCTGCGCCGCCCTGTCAGCAACACCTCCTCTTCGATTTTTTTGAAAGAGATTGAGCAGGATTGATATTCCTTCTTATTGGAGTGTTTGTTAGAATTCCCCTGTGAAGTTATCTGGTCCTGGGCTTTTGTTTGTTGAGAGGTTTTTGAAAACTGATTCAATCTCTACTTGTAATTAGTCTGTTGAAATCTATTTCCTCTAAAGTCAGTGTAAATTGTTCATGTCTTTCTAGGAATTTGTCCATTTCATCTAGATTGTCAATTTTTTTGGCATACTGTGCCAGTTTGAATGTATTATGTCCCCCAAAACACCATTACCTTTGATGTAATCTTCTGTGGGCAGTGTTGATTAGATTGTAATTCTTTGGGTGTTTCCATGGAGATGCACCCCACCCAACTGTGGGTGATGACTCTGATCGGATAATTTCCGTGGAGATGTTGCCCCACCTATTCAGGGTGGGCCTAAATTGAATCACTGGAGCCATATAAATGAGCTGACAAACAGAAGGAACTCAGTGCAGTTGAGAGTGACATTTTGAAGAGGAGATACAGCCAAGAGGGACAGTTTGAAGAAAACACAGGAGCTGCAGATGAGAGACAGTTTGAAGATGGCCACTGAAAGTAGACTTTGGCTCCAAAGAAGCTAAGAGAGGACAAACACCCCAAGAGCAACTGTGAGTGACATTTTGAAGAGGAGCTGTGGCCTAAAGAGGAACATCCTTGGAGAAAGCCATTTTGAAACCAGAACTCCAGAGCAAATGCCATCCACATGCCTTCCCAGCTAACAGAGGTTTTCCAGATGCAGCTGGTCATCCTCCAGTGAAGGTACCTAATTGTTGATGTGTTACCCTGGACACATTATGGCCTTGGGACTGTGACTGTGTAACCAAATAAAGCCCCTTTTATAAAAGCCAATCCATTTCTGATGTTTTGCATTCTGGCAGCATTAACAAACTAGAACAGATTTTGGTATCAGGAGCGGGGTGCTGGTGCTGCTGTGTTTGCAAATACCAAACATGTTGGAACGGCTTTTTAAATGGATAAGGGGAAGGTTCTGGAAGAATTGTAAGGAGATTGATAAAAAAGGCCTAAACTGCTTTGAAGAGACTGTTTGTGGAAATATGGACTCTAAAGATACTTCTGATGAGGACTTGAGCAGAAATGATGAATGTGTTGTTGCAAACTGGAAGGAAGGCAATCCTTGTTTTAAAGTGGCAGAGAGTTTGGCAAAATTGAGTCCTGTTGTTGGATGGAAGGCAGAATTTGAAAGCGACAACCTGGAATATTTAGCTGGTGAGATCTCCAAGCAAAATATAGAAGAAGTAGCCCGGCTTTTACTTGCAGCTTATAGTAAAATGCGAGAGGACAGAGATAAGCTGAGAAATGAACTCTTGGCTTCAAAGAAACCAGAAACTGATGGCCTGAAAAATTCTGGGCTTCCAGGGGTTGAAACCCCAGAAGCTACAGCCCAACATGAGGATGTAACCAAACATGGAACCCAGCTGCCATTTCAGTACAAAACAAGATTGGAGACAGAGTTAAGCAGAAAGGATTTGTGGAAAGTCCTACCATCTGACGACTTTACCCTTGTGTGCTTCCTGCGAAGCCAACAGAATTTTTGCGACATCTTTACAGACAGAGCCACTGCTGGTTGGGATTGGAGGAGATAGACAAAGAAAAAATTGAAGGAAAAATTTCTTCAAGGACAGAGCCATGGAAGTTGAGGTCTGGAGTCAAGAGGTGTTGGGCTGGGAGAGTGGAGAAGCCCACATGCATGGAAAGGGTGAGTTTTCCCCAGAGGTTGAGGGCGGGCCTTCCAACTTGATGCTCAGGAAATGTTCTGCCATCCCAAGCCCCAAAGAGGGTGGAGAACATTCCCAGGGAATTGGGGAGAGCCTGGCTGCCACCACACTGTTCTGAAGGGGTTGAGCATGTGCCCCAGAGATGGAAGGGAATCCAGGTGCTGCCCCAATATTTGAGGAGGGTGGGGCTGAGAAGGTGGCCTCCCCAACGGGTGGATATGTAGGAACACTCACCCCAGAGTTTGGAGAAGAAAGGGCTGCTGCAAAGGCCCTTAGGACAGGTTAGACTCCCACTCTCTCAAGCCCCAAGGATGCAACATCGTTCTGTTAATGACTCTCAGACTTTGAAATCTAATGGAGTTTGTCCTGCAGGTTTTAGGAACTGTTTTGGTCCCTTAAATCCTGTTTTCCTTACTATTTCTCCTTATGGCAATGGGAGCGTTTATCCTATGAATGTCCCTCCTTTCTATATCAGAAGCATACAACTTGTTCAAAGTTTCACAGATCCACAGCTAGAGGGGAATTATGCCTTAGGACTGACCACGCCTATAATTGATTCTGATGAGATCATGTACTTATCTATTGTTACTGAAATGATTTAAGTTTTTGTGATATTGTGATAGGATGAATGTATTTTATATATAGAAAGATCATTCCATTTTGGGATCCAGGGGGTGGAATGTGCCAGTTTGAATGTATTATGTCCCCCAAAACACCATTATCTTTGATGTAATCTTCTGTGGGCAGACGTATCAGTGTTGATTAGATTGTAATTCTTTGAGTGTTTCCATGGAGATGCGCCCCACCCAACTGTGGGTGATGACTCTGATCGGATAATTTCCATGGAGGTGTTGCCCCACCCATTCAGGGTGGGTCTAAATTGAATCATTGGAGCCATATAAATGAGCTGTTGAGAGTGACATTTTGAAGAGGAGATACAGCCAAGAGGGACACTTTGAAGAAAGACAGGAGCTGCAGATGAGAGAGTTTGAAGATGGCCATTAAAAGCAGACTTTGGCTCTGGACAAAGAGAGGACAAATGCCCCAAGAGCAACTGAGAGTGACATTTTGAAGAGGAGCTGTGGCCTAGAGAGGAACATCCTTGGAGAAAGCCATTTTGAAACTGTACTTTGGAGCAGACACCAGCCACGTGCCTTCCCGGCTAACAGAGGTTTTCCAGACGCCATTGGCCATCCTCCAGTGAAGGTACCCGATTGTTGATGTGTTATCTTGGACACTTTATGGCCTTAAGACTGTAACTGTGTAACCAATAAATCCCCTTTTATAAAAGCCAATCCATTTCTGGTGTTTTGCATTCTGGCAGCATTAGCAAACTAGAACACTTACCTTTGTTCATAACATCCTCTTATGATCCTTTGGATTTCTGTGGGGTAAGTAATAACGTCCCACTTTCATTTCTGATTTTATTTATTTGTGTCTTCTCTCATTTTTGCTTTGTCAGTCTAGCTAAAGTTGTCTATTTTATTAATCTTTTCAAAGTGCCAATTTTTGGTTTTGTTGATGCTCTCTATTTTTTAATTCTCTTTTTCATTTATTTCTGCCCTAATCTTTGTTATTTCTTTCCTTCTGTTTGCTTGGGGTTTAGTTTGCTCTTCTTTTTCTATTCCTCCAGGAGTGTAGTTAGGTGTTTGAATTTAGCTCTTTATTCTTTTTTTAAATAAGCATTTAGGGCTATAAATTTCCCTATCTGCACTGCCTTTGCCGCATTCCATAAATTTTGATATGTTGTGCTCTTCCTTTCATTCATCTCAAGATATTTACTGACATCTCTTGTTATTTCTTCTTTGACCACTGATTGTGTAAGAATTTGTTATTTAACTTCCATATATTTATGTATTTTCTAGTTCTCTGCCTGTTATTGATCTCCAGCTTTGTCCTATTGTGATCAGAGAAGATGCTTTGTATAATTTCAATCTTTTTAAATATATTGAGACTTGTTTTGTGAGCTAGCATGTGGTCTCTCCTGGAGAATGATCCATGGGCAATTGAGAAGAATGGATATCTTGCTGTTTTGGAGTTCACTCTTCTGTATATGTCTGTTAGGTGTAGTTCATTTATCGTATTATTTCACCAGCCTTTTTGAAATATTAAAAATAGCCAAAGAGTATCCATTATTAATTTTTGGTTGTAGTTTGAAAGACCTTGATATATCTGTCTCCTCATTTTAGTGGTGAATCAAGTATGGCTCAGCATTGTGGATACTTAGTAAAAGATCACACAACTATACAAAAGTTGGGTGTTTTAGCTCCCTGGGCTGCTCCAGCAAATACCATGAAATAGCTGGGTAAACAATCAGAATTTATTAGCTCATGGGTTTTAGATTAGGAAAAAGTCCTAGTCAAGGCATCATCAAGGCAGTACTTTCTCCCTGAACACAGTGGCATTCTGTAGCTGGCTGCTAGTGATCCTTGGTCCTTAGTTTGTCCCATGGCAAAACACATGGTGGTGTCTCCTGGCCTCTCCCTTTTCTCCCAAGTTCTGTTGATGTTCAGATTCTGGCTTTTTCCTCTGGCTTTCTCTCCCTTTGTCTAAATTTCCTTTCAGTTATAAAGGACAACAGTAATAGGATTAAGACCTATCCTGAAAGAGATGAGTCACATCCTCACTGAAGTAGCCTCATCAAAAAGTCCTACTTACAATGGGTTCACACTCACAGGAATGGATTAAGTTTAAGAACATATTTTTCTAGGGTATATACAGCCCCAAACCTTCAAACAGGGTTTGGACGAGAACATGCCTTTAGGAAGTAACACACTTTACCACCTAAGAGAGACATACCACCTCTCTGAGGCATCACCATGTGATTTCATCCAAATATTCAATGAGCTCCTACTATGTGTCTGGCACTGATTTTGGCACTGCAGATATATCAGTGAATAAGACACATAAACTCTTGCCTCCATGCTGGTTGGAAAAGGCAGATAGAAAATGATAAAAGAGAGATGAAGATAATTCTAGGTAGTGATGAGCATTGTATTACATAATAATAATAATAATAATAATAATAATAATAATAATAATAATAAAACAGAAGGCTAGAAAGTGTTTGGAGAATGACTGTGCTAATTTAGAATGAGTAGTCAAGAAAGGCCTCACTCAGGAAGTGGACTTTGAGCTGAGACCTGAAAGCCTTGCAATGCCAAGCATTAGAGGCAGGAGAGAGAACAGCAAGTGTGAGGTCCCTAAAGCTAAAGCAAACTGTGCATTTGGAAGAAAAGCAAGATGGTGGTCAAGGAGGAGCTAGTGAAAGGTAAGGACATGGATGGAAGCATGGCCCAGATAATACAGGGCATTGTTGAGGACAGCCAGGAATTTGGATTCATTTTCTGAATTCAATTGAAAGAAAGGAAAGTCTTTTAGCAAGGGTATAACATGATATGATTTACTTTTTGAAAAGATCACTCTGGCTTCTGCCTACAGAATGGGTGTTAGAAGGGACAAAAGCAATCCGATTTCTATTGTACATAGTTTTATTTTTTCTTTGTTTGTGTTTAAGTTAGCATATAGATCTAACTGGAAAGACTAGAGAGAATGAGCTAGAGGCCAAGTTGATTCATCGCCTATAACAAACACAGTAATATGGGACTGATACATGTTATGGGACAATAACAAGACTAACAACTCACATTATTTTAGGTAGATGCAAGCTTACAACTACTAAACTATACATAAAAAAGGCCAGACCTATAACCATGCAGTCACACTATGACAGATTTGGAGTATATGCTTTTCTATCGTAAGCCCTAGTGTAGTAACTTTTCTTCATATCAGTTTCTTCTACATATATACATATTAATTTAATGGCAGTTACATACTAAGATTGCCCAGCATAATAGATGGCAATGGTTCTGAAGGAGCTGAAATAATCTATTAAAGAATAAAAGTACTTAGCTATGGAAACCATTGTGATTCGGAATATGCTTGTTAAAGTGGAACCAGGAAATGAATTCCTGACAGCTCTTCTCAGTCCAATGAGAGGGCAAAAGATGTTGTCAGCACTGGTCTGGACTGAACTGGCCAAATAGGTTCAACGCTAGATTATGAGAAAGTACAATTGTGAAATAATATTCCATCCCCTTTGTTCTTCATCAAGTTTCCTGGCACTCAAGTTCCTAGCCACAACAAGAGTTTAAAAGCAAACTATAGGGCTGGTCAAATGCACCATGAGAGCAGGAATTTGAGCCCACGTGTTGGCTAGACCTCTCTCCAAAAGAGAATATAAGAAAATTTACAGAAAAATACACCAATATGGACAAATACTTCTGTGTATAGAAAGTATTTTCTATTAGTGTTAGTAATAGTACTAGTTAACATTGTTGACCACTTACTGCCTGCCAGGCACTGAGCCAATGCTCCAAGCATTCTCTCAGCTGATCCTTTCTACAATCCTGTCAAGAAGATATTAACATTTATTCTGTTTCTACATAAGGAAACAGAGGCTCATATTTGTTAAATAATTGGTTTGGGTTCATAAAGATTCCTAGCTTCAGAAGTGAGGTTGGAACCTGGCCTCCTCCACCCTTCCTCAGTTCTCTTTATCAGATTACAGCACCAGGTGCCAGAGGTTATTGCCCCTTTATTACCTCCAAATGCATCAAAATGAGATCGTCTGACATAGTCCACAGTGCATAAGGCAATGTTTTGAAAATAGACCTTTTATTAAACTGCCAAAGTCCACAGTATTTTTTATCAGATCTATTCTGGTTTATCTGACAAAATGATTTCCATCTTAAAAGGTGTAGAATTGCATACAAAGAAGTTCAACATTTCAGTGAATATAACTAATTCCCCTGAAACAAAGAAGTCTTTGTTCTCCTCTTTTTACATAACAACTTCAAAATTCTAGATATCCTAGACCATCTGAAAACCCTATGACCTGATGATTCTGTCTATGTCGGTACAATAGAAATCAGAGGTAAAGGCCAAGAAGGAGTGAAATTAAGTGATATCAGTGCTGTGCACAAACCTCCAAGCTATTGCTCTTTCTCTTCTGATTCACAAAATGAATCTCCAGATTTCTCTCATCGGGAGGTGGAGCATAATAATCACTAAGTGGCTGTAAAGGTTTCCAGCATTCTAAGGAATAATACTGTGCTGCTAAGCATGATGGTCCTCCTTATTTTGGTATTTCCTACTGCCAAGCTCTATATACATGTTCCCTATGTCCTGGTGTTTAGTATGGAAGTATTTGTTCAATGAATAAGTGAATGAATGAATGAATGTTTTCTGAAGATAGGAAAGAACTAAGGGCAAAAGCCTTTATATATTTCATATATGTATATATTTATATACATATATAAATTATATATGCATATATATATAAATCTTAAAACTTTTTATCAGGGAAGAGAATATCAATAAATCACATGATAGAATTTAATTAATCAATTATATGGAGTTCCTCACTTTTTAAAAATTAACTAGTCTCTTTAGGGGCTCTTAGTACATTAAAAAGGCAATTAAATGCATATCCATTTTATCACTTTGCTTGAATCAGGAAGAACCAATTTGCTGCATAACCAGCCATCAAACAAAAAGGTAGGCATAAACACGACTCACCTATCCAACCTGTTGATTCTTAATGGACAATGTCAAGGGTAAACATTAATACATACCTTGATGCATGCCTTAGTCCTTCCCCTGACAACCTATCTTCATCACCGCTCTCCTCAATTGTCTTGACACTGGCTGAGGTTGATGCACCCAATAAGTATTTATTGGGAACACACTAGGTGTCAGGCACTGTTGTGGGATCTTGGAATATATTTGATTAAAACAGATGACGATCTTGGCCTTCATGGAACTTACATTTTAGTGTGTCTGCACAGCTATACTGCAGTGGTCAGATTAAGGACATTTTTAGTACCATCAGTTTCATGCTCTTTCCTATTCCATCTTCCTTCTCAGTTTCTGTTAGTTCTCCATTTTATCTTGGTAAGAGTCCTGGGAAAATACCTTGATTGGCCTTCCATCTTCCCCTTACCAAAAGTAGTTTGTGGATCAACAAAGTAGAATTAAAGCCCAAGGAAGTTATTTTTAAGTGATAAAAATATTCAATAAGAAATAATTAGTAGCACTTTTCAAATAGAACCACAATAGTTGTTGTAATGGTTGGGTTCATGTGTCAACTTGGCTAGGTGGCACCGGCCTGACGATTGCTGTGAGGATATTTGAGGCTGGTTAATAATCCAACAGGCTGGTTTGTCGGATCATCAGTCAATTGACTGCAGCTGACTGATGACTCATCAAGGGGCGTGCTTCCACAGTGAGAGAATGCAATTGGCTGGATTTGGTCCCGGTGATCAGTTGGAGGCTTATAAGCCAGACGGTTAGAGAACCTCCACTTCTTTCTTCAGCTGCTCAGTGAAGCATTTCCTGGGGAGCTTGTCGAAGTTGCCAGTTCGTTTCCTGAGGAGTTCGTCAAAGTTGTCGGTTCGTTTCCCAAGGAGTTCGTCGGATATCTTCCTTGGAGTTGACAGCTTGTTGACGGCTCTGCAGAATTTGGACTCGTGCGCTCCCACAGTTGCATGAGTCACTTTTACAATTTGATAATCAGAGACATCTCTCATTGATTCTGTTTCCAAGGAGAACCCTAACTAATACAACTTGGTACCAGAAGTGGTTTGGTCCGAAGCAATGCTGTGTGGAATACCATGACGGTGGATGAGGCATTCTGTAAGTCCACGTATTGTAGTTTTGGCAGAAGCATGTCGTGCAGGGAAGGCAAACCCATATCCGGAGTATGTGTCTATTCCAGTAAGAACAAATCGCTGCCCTTTCCATGATGGAAGTGATCCGATGTAATCAACCTGCCACCAGGTAGCAGGCTGATCACCCCGAGGAATGGTGCCATATTAGGGACTGAGTGTGGGTCTCTGCTGCTGGCAAATTGGACACTCAGCAGTGGCTGTGGCCAGGTCAGCCTTGGTGAGTGGAAGTCCATGTTGCTGAGCCCATGCATAACCTCCATCCCTACCACCATGACCACTTTGTTCATGAGCCCATTGGGCAATGACAGGAGTTGCTGGGGAAAGAGGCTGATTGGTATCCACCAAACGGGTCATTTTATCCACTTGGTTATTAAAACCTTCTTCTGCTGAAGTCACCCTCTGGTGAGCATTCACATGGGACACAAATATCTTCATGTTGTTTGCCCACTCAGAAAGGTCTATCCACATACCCCTTCCCCAGACTTCTTTGTCACCAATCTTCCAATCATGTTCCTTCCTGTCCCTGCAAGTTTAAGCTCTGCTGGTCTACAAGTCTTGGTTCCAAAAGGAGGAGTGCTTCCACCAGGAAACACAACAATAATCCCATTGAACTGGAAGTTAAGGCTGCCACCTGGCCACTTTGGGCTTCTTATGCCTCTGAATCAACAGGCAAGTAAGGGGATTACTGTACTGGCTGGGGTGATTGATCCTGACTATCAAGGGGAAATAGCACTGCAACTACACAATGGAAGTAAAGAAGAGTTTTCCTGGAATACAGGAGATCCCCTAGGGCATCTCTTAGTACTACCATGCCCCGTGATTCAAGTCAATGGAAAACTGCAACAACCCAATCCAGGCAGGACTACCAATGGCCAAGAAACTTCAGGAATGAAGGTTTGGGTCACCCCACCAGGCAAAGAACCACGGCCAGCTGAAGTGCTTGCTGAGGGTAAAGGGAACATGGAATGGGTAGTGGAAGAAGGTCATGATAAATATGAACTACGGCCACGTGACCAGTTACAGAAACGAGGACTATGATGACATGAATATTTCCTCCTCGTTTTGTTATGATTATGTTTGTATTTTTCTGTAAAGAAAATATTTTTGCTTTCTTCTGTCTTATCCCCTTATCATAAGGCATAAGCTGTAACATTCATTTTGAAGGTATGGTTTTAGGTGATGTGTACAACTGCCAAGTTGACAAGGGGTGGACTGTGATGGTTGGGTTCATGTGCCAACTTGGCTAGGTGGCCTAGCTGTCTGGTCAAGCGGGCACTGGCCTGACGATTGCTGTGAGGATATTTGAGGCTGGTTAATAAACCAACAGGCTGGTTTGTCGGATCATCAGTCAATTGACTGCAGCTGACTGATGACTCATCAAGGGGCGTGCTTCCACAGTGAGAGAATGCAATTGGCTGGATTTGGTCTGGGTGATCAGTTGGAGGCTTATAAGCCGGACAGTTAGAGAACCTTCACTTCTTTCTTCAGCTGCTCAGTGAAGCATTTCCTGGGGAGCTTGTCGAAGTTGCCAGTTCGTTTCCTGAGGAGTTCGTCAAAGTTGTCGGTTCGTTTCCTGAGGAGTTCGTCAAAGTTGCCAGTTCGTTTCCTGAGGAGTTTGTCAAAGTTGTCAGTTCGTTTCCCGAGGAGTTCGTCGGACATCTTCCTTGGAGTTGACAGCTTGTTGACGGCTCTGCAGAATTTGGACTCATGCGCCCCCGCAGTTGCATGAGTCACTTTTACAATTTGATAATCAGAGACATCTCTCATTGATTCTGTTTCAAAGGAGAACCCTAACTAATACAGTTGTTCACAAATATTAAATGAAAATGATAAAATTGCACATTAACATATATACGTTGTTACCATTTTGCCTTAAAAATATGTTTACATAAGTATGGAAACACTCCATCTGGAAGTATATGCACCAGTTGACAAGATTGCAAGGAATGCACAAAGGATTTCTCCAAGGAGGATATACAAATAGCTAAAAAGCACATGAAAAGATGTTCAACATCACTATCTATTAGGGAAATGCAAATCAAAACCACAATGAGATATTTCAAATCCACTAGAATGGCTACTATTTTTTAAAAAAACAGAAATTTACCAGTGTTGGAGACGATGTGGAGATATAGGAACACTCAATCATTGCTGGCAGGAGTGTAAAATGGTGCTGCTGCTATGGAAGACAGTTGGGCAGTTCCTCAGGAAGCTAAATTATCATATGACCTAACAACCCCACTACTTAGTATATACCTGAAAGAATTGAAAGCATTGACTCGAACAGATATTTGCACACCGATGTTCATAGAAGCATTACTCACAATTGCCAAAAGATGGAAGCAACCCAAGTGTCCATCAACTGATGAATGGATAAATAAAATGTTGTATATATACATAATAGAATATTATTCAGCATTAAAAAGGATTGAGGTATTGATACATGACACATTGATGAATCTTGAAGTCATCATATTTAATGAAATAAGTAAGACACAAAAGGACAAATATTGTATGATCTCACTGATATGAAATAATTAGTATAAGCTAAGTCATAGAATCAGAATATAGAATATAGGTTACCAGGGGACAGGGTGGGGATAGGGAATAGGAAGTTGAGGCTTAAAATGTACAGAGTTCCTATTTGGAATGATGGAAATGCTTTGATATTGGATGGTGGTGATGGTAGCACAACATTGTGAACACAATTAACATCAGTGAAATACATATCTGAGTGTCATTAAAATGGGAAATGTTAGGTTGTATATATAGAAATGGAATATAATTTTTAAAAATCCATGGAACTGCACTACAAAAACAGTGAACCCTAAGTTAAACCATGGACTACAGTTAATAGTATAATCATAAAAATGTGCTGTCAGTTCTATCTAAAAAATAAGGCAATTTGTCAATATCTGTCAGAATTAAAAGCGAATCTACTGTTTGACCTAACAATTCCACTTCTGAGAATTTATCTTACAGATATACTTGAATGCATGAAAAATTAATATTCTTGCAGAATGTTTCTAAGGTTAAAATACTGGAAACAACCCAAACACCTTTCAGTAGGGATTGGTTAAATAAATCAAGATACATTCAATCAATTAAATGTTTTGCAATTGTTACCTTCCTGCCCCCCAAAAGTTTATGCACCGATATTCATTTGTATTAAAATAGAATACACATGCACTTACATGCATGTGTGTGCGCACACATATGTCTCTGATTGGCTAGATAACACATTGGTGACACTTGCTGCCTCCACTAAGGGAGGAGGAAGTGGGTGGCTGAGAAAGAGTTGGGAGAAAGACTTTTCAGGGTCTTTCCTAAAAGTGAGTTTGAGAGGAGAGAGAGGATCTTGAAAACATCTGGAAATTGGGGATAATGCAGCGGGGTGGAGAAGGACATGTTTTGTCCCATCTACCTACCTGAATATTCACACAGTACATTTGTAGGAGAGTTGAAGGATCTGAGAGTTGAGTTTGGAGAAGATAAGCCTAGGGTAGGTTTGATAGCTAATTCCTGACCTACGATAAAGAAATGTAGATCTGCTCCTTTCTATTTCAAGGTGTACAAGTACAACTAATGGGTGGAAGCTACAAGATGGCAAAATGATTCAATGTAAAGGATTTCTGATCCTTAGAGTTCTAACATGCAATGTGCTGACTTAGAATGTGGAAGCTCCCCATCACAGGGTCTGTTTCAGGAAAGATTAGGTGATGTGCATGTTATAAAGGAAATAAAAGCTTCAGTTGAGAGATTTCGCTAAATTAGCAATTCTCAATCTTTTCTCCACTCACAACAGATGACATTCACATGTGTAACACATTCCCAAAGGCATAACCAAGCTTATGTGTAAATCCCTGGCAGTAATCTACCTCTTTTTTTTTTCCACTAAAGATAGCATGTCAGAAGCTATATGTCTGGGAGAGTACTATTATTCTGGGAATAACCTTGAACTACTTCCATTCACAGACTTAGATACAAATAGTGATAGAGATATGGCAGAGACACAACTAACATAGATACAGTAGGAAAAAAAAATTCAGTGAGTTAAATAGTATTGGTAACAAATCACCTATGGCAATAAATTATAAAACTCTAGGGTGCGTAAACACCAAAGTTAAAGAAAGAAAGAAAAAAAGGTCTAAGTTCCTGATACTCAATATCTGGTTCACAGACCAGGCGCATAGGCCTCACCTGGCAACTTGCTAGAAATGCAGAATCTCAGGCTCCATTCCACATCTGCTGAATCAGAATCTGCATTTTAACCATATGAATCAGAATCTGCATTTAACCAAAGCATTTAACGATTTATCCCAGATGGTAAGCACATTAAAGTTTAAGAAGCACTGGAATTATGTTGGGTTCCTTCCATCCAGAGATTTTGGAAATTCAGGTAAAAAGAGAATCAGGTATGATATCAGCAGCTACAATAAAATCTAACCTCATATCCCTGCTCCTCATGCCTTCAAAATTTCAGATGCCCTTTCATCCTACAAGCATAGTCATGCTGCCGAAGGAGACAAGCGATTATCTGGAGTACAGTCGTGACTCAACATTAGGTTGCCAACAGATGGTTTCCGCGCAAAATTTCAATTCATAACTCATGCATTCGCTCTAACTTTCAAGATTCTGGGCATTAGTTCCTATAGTTGTGTTTTTTGTTTTTTGTGCTTTTTTTTGGCTTTTAGCAATGGGAATTTATTAAGTTATAAACTTACAGTTTTGAGGCTGTGAAAATGTCCAAATCAAGGCATCATCAAGATGATACCTTCTTCCTGAAAACAGGAAACCATGAAAATTGAAAAACCTAGAAATTATAACTGTTGAATGGGGGTTTTGATGAATTTGCTAGTGTTATCAGCAATTGTGAAATATGTTGCTCTAATGGCTCTTACTGCTTCTTTTCTTTTTAATTTTTATTGAGATTGTTCACATACCATACAATTATCCAAAGATTCAAAGTGTACAATCAGTTGCCCCTGGTACCCTCATATAGCTGTGCATCCATCACCACATTTAATTTTTGTTCAATTTTTAGAAACTTTTCATTACTCCAGACAAGAAATAAAGTGAAAGATGAAAAAAGAAAAAAAAAAAAAAAAAAAAAAAGAAAAGAAAACTCGAATCCTCCCATATCCCTTACCAACCCCCCTCAATTGTTGACTCGTAGTGTTGGTATAGTACATTTGTTACTGTTTATGAAAGAATGTTGAAATACTACTAACTGTAGTATATAGCTTGCAATAGGTATATATTTTTTCCCTATATGCCCCTCTATTACTAACTTCTAACTGTATTGTCATACATTTGTTCTGGTTCATGAAAGAGACTTCTAATATTTGTACAGTTAATCATGGACATTGCCCACCATAGGATTCAGTTTTATACATTCCCATCTTTTGACCTCTAACTTTCCTTCTGGTGACATATATGACTCTGAGTTTCCACTTTCCACCTCATTCACACACCATTCAGCACTGTTAGTTATTCTCACATCCTGCTACCGACACCTCTGTTTATTTCCAAACATTTAAGTTCATCCTAGTTGAACATTCTGCTCCTACTAAACACCACTTCCCATTCTTTAGTCTTGTCCTATATCTTGGTACCTTATATTTCACGTCTATGAGTTTACATATCATAATTAGTTCCTATCAGTGAGACCCTGCAATATTTGTCCTATGTGTCTGGTTTATTTCACTCAGAATATTGCCCTTGAGGTTTCTTCATCAACCCATTTTTTTTTAAGATGGTTTTGTTCACATGTCATACATTCCATCCTAAGTAAACAATCAATGGTTCCCCGTGTAGTCACATATTTATGTGTTCACCACCTTCACCACTATCTATATAAGGGCATCTACATTTCTTCCACAAGGCAGGAGGGAGAGTCAAAGAAGGTAGAGATGCAAAAGAAAAAGAAAAAAGAAAGAGGAAAAAAATGACAGCTAGGAAGCAGCAAAAGGAAAGATAACCTTAAATCAAAGTTGAGTAAAGAGTCAGACAATACCACCAATGTCACGTGTCTAACATGCCTCCCCTATCCCCCCCTCTTATCTGCATTTACCTTGGTATATTGCCTTTGTTACATTAAAGGAAGCATAATTCAATGATTCTGTGAGTTACAGTCTCTAGTTTACGTTGATTGCATCCCTCCCCCAATGCTTCCCCATTTTTAACACCTTGCAAGGTTGACATTAGCTTGTTCTCCCTCGTAAAAGAACATATTTGTACATTTTATCACAATTGTTGAACACTCTAGATTTCACCAAGTTACACAGTCCCATTTGTTATCTTTCCTCCTTTCTTCTGGTGTCTCACATGCTCCCAACCTTCTTCTCTCAACTGTATTCATAGTTATCTTTGTTCAGTGTACTTACATTGCTGTGCTACCATCTCCCAAAACTGTGTTCCAAACCATGCACTCCTGTCTTCTCCTATCACTCTGTAGTGCACCCTTTAGTATTTCCTGTATGGCAGGTGTCTTGTTCACAAAGTCTCTCATTGTCTGTTTGCTGGAAAATATTTTGAGCTCTCCCTCACATTTGAAGGACAGCTTTGCTGGATATAGGGTTCTTGGTTGGCGTTTTTTCTCTTTCAGTATCTTAAATATATCACACCACTTCCTTCTTGCCTCCATGGTTTCTGCTGAGAGATCTGCACATAGTCTTATTAAGCTTCCTTTGTATGTGATGGATTGCTTTTCTCTTGCTGCTTTCAGGATTCTCTCTTTGTCTTTGACATTAGATAATCTGATTATTAAGTGTCTTGGCATAGGCCTATTCAGATCTATTCTGTTTGGAGTATGCTATGCTTCTTGGATCTGTAATTTTATGTCTTTCATAAGAGATGGGAAATTTTCATTGATTATTTCCTCTATTAGTGCTTCTGCCCTGTTCTAGTTTGCTAATGCTGCAGAATGCAAAACACCAGAGATGGATTGGCTTTTATAAAACGGGAATTTATTTCGCTACACAGTTACAGTCTTAAGGCCACAAAGCATCCAAGGTAACACCTCAGCAATTGGGTACCTTCACCGGAGGACGGCCAGTGGTCGTCTGCTCCAAAGCTCCGGCCTCAAAACGGCTTTCTCCCAGGACGTTCCTTTCTAGCAAGCTTGCTTCTCTTCAAAACATCACTCCCAGCTGCACTCTCTTTTCCCTCTTTGAGTCAGCTCATTTATATAGCTCCACCGATCAAGGCCCACCCCGAATGGGTGGGGCCACGCCTCCATGGGAACATCTCATCAAAATTATCTCCCACAGCTGGGTGGGGCACACTCCAAGCAAATCTAACCAACACCAAAACTTCTGCCCCACACAAGACCACAAAGATAATGGCATTTGGGGGACACAATACATTCAAACTGGCACATGCCCCTTTTCCCTTCTCTTCTCCTTTTGAGACACCAATGATATGTACATTCTTGTACTTTGTTTCATCCTTAAGTTCCCGGAGATGTTGCTCATATTTTTTCATTCTTTTCTCCATCTGCTCCTTTGCATGTAGGCTTTCAGGTGTTTTGTTCTCCAGTTCCTGAGTGTTTTCGTCTCCCTCTTGAGATCTGCTGTTTTATGTTTCCATTGTGTCTTTCATCTCTTGTGTTGTGACTTTCATTTCCATAGATTCTGCTAGTTGTTTTTTTGAACTTTTGATTTCTGCTTTATGTATGCCCAGTGTTTTCTTTATAGCCTTTTTATCTTTTGCCAAATCTTCTCTAAACTTTTTGAATTGATTTAGCATTAGTTGTTTAAATTCCTGTATCTCATTTGAAGTGTATGTTTGTTCCTTTGACTGGGCCATAACTTCGTTTTTCTTAGTGTAGGTTGTAGTTTTTGTTATCTAGGCATCTGACCTCCTAGGCCACCCCAATCAGGTTTTCCCAGAAGAGAACAGGTTCAGGTCACAGA
The DNA here is from genome assembly GCF_015220235.1 of Choloepus didactylus. Lineage (NCBI taxonomy): Eukaryota > Metazoa > Chordata > Mammalia > Pilosa > Megalonychidae > Choloepus > Choloepus didactylus. Next base: position 43,082,645 of record NC_051334.1, on the reverse strand, counting down.
ATGAGGAAATATTCAGTATCTGGTTTCCCTGATGGTTTTTCTTAGAGGATTGACACACCCTGTGCTTTTCTGCCTGGCAGGTGCACATGTCAGCCTGTCACCAGCTGATGTAAGGGGGTGTGGCCCGTGGCTCTCCTCCCCCAGGCTTTGGGGTCTGGTTCCTGTAAGGCAGGCAGTAGAGCTGGGCCCCTCCCTTTCCTCTTGGGAAGCTATGCCCCCTCCAGAGAGGTCTTCTGCATATCAATAAGTTCTTTGTTTCTCTGACTCCACTGGTCAAAGTGCTGTGATTTTGAAATGGCTGAGGCTTTCTTTACTGCAAAGCACTGTGGGCTGAAAACGGTTGAGGCTTTCTCCACAGAGAGAGAAAGGGACAGAAAGCTCCTAGACTCACCCATCAGCCAGAGATAGCACCTGATCCTCTGGGCTCCCCATCCTGAGACAGATATGTCCCCTGGCTCTCCCAAGGTCAGTTGCCACCAAAAGCCTCTGTCTGCTTGTTGGGGATTTGCTGTCTATATTGAGCAGCTAACATTAAAACCCCAGTTGGAGCTGGACTGAGGTACACTAGCTTGTTTGGAGAGTGCTGCTCTCTAGCACTGCGAGGTTTCTGTGAGGGAGGGGCTCTCGACTCTCAGCTCTCGGCTCTCAGCGCAGGTCCGCAGTTTTTACTTACAGATTTTATGCTGCGATCTTGGGCATTCCTCCAATTCAGGTTGGTGGATGATGAGTGGACAGTCACGTTTGTCTCCCTGCAGTTATTCCAGGTTATTTACTAGTTTTTTGGTCATTTATGAATTGTTCTGGGGGGACTAATAGTCTTCCACTCCTCTCTATGCCACCATCTTAGCTCCTCCAGTTCCTATAGTTTTGAGTTTGTGTTTTGATCTTCATACCATCCTTATCCCCATGACTTTTGACACATACTTAGAGTTCTGCTGGGAGATGAAAAGATGCAAGGAAACTGGTACTCTAATGTGAAAAGCAAGATTTCTTTGAATCTTTGCATTAGGCTGTCCATTATGAATTGAATCATATTCCCCACAAAGATATGTCCAAATCCTAACCCTTGGTCCTGTGGATGTGAACTCATTTGTAAATAGGATCTTTGAAGGTGTTACAAGTTAAGGTGTTACAAGTTTAGGCAAGGTAAAACTGAATCAGGATGGGCCTCAATCCAATATGATTAGAGTCCTTATAAGCAGAGAATGTTTTGACACAGAAGGGAGGAGACAAACGGGGAGACAGATGGCTATGTGACAGAGGTAGAGACTGAGTTATGAATTGCTTGCAAGCCACCAACAGAATGCTAGACTTCAGAGAAAACATGATCCTGCTGACACCTTGATTTTGGACTTTGAGCCTCCAAAATTGAGGCAATAAATTCCTGTTATTTAAGCCAACTAGTCTGTGCTGTGTTCCAGCAGACCTGCCAAATAAAGACACTGTCAGGAAAAGAAAATGGTGTTTTTAAGTATCCAATACAGTATAGAAGTTTTTGATACATTATTTCATGTCTACAGTGTGACATCCTGTATCAATTTTGTAGCAATGTATTATTTATGCATGCATATCATACTAATGATTTTCATCTTGCAGTTAAGAACTGATATGGAAATGACTTTCTCTACTACAGGACAATGAGAGGAACTTTTTCTTTAGTGAGAAGATTGGGTCACTAACACAAGAACTATACCAAAAACTAATAAACCTCATAATATACTGAATCTCATTTCCCTCATGTCTCTCTGCTTTTCTATGTTTTTCTTTAAAGGAAAGCTTTGAAAATGTTATAAACCCAAGCCTAAATTGGTAAACATGATACTTCAATTTTTCTCTGGCTATTGTCTTCTCTATGGACCTTCATTGTTTTTTTTTAAAGCCTAGGCATCTCAGTTTCTGTCTGATGCTCAGAGGGGAAGACGTCATCTTAATAATAGTCATAAGGAGCCCAAGAGTCATTTCTCATTAGGTGATGACAGGCCCTGTCATAGTCAGTACTTCCCCAGGAAAAAGGAAAATGAAAAAAAAAGACTTTATTTCTGAAATATTTGGAAGTATAATGGCAGGAAGAAATGGGAACTAGAATAATTCAGGGCACAACTGACCCCAATAACCCTTAAACAAACAATAGAGACAGAGATATATTGCCTGAGCCATGAAGCAATATTCCATTTTGTTCTTTTTACATTCATATTTCTCAAAAAGCCTGATGACAAAATATACCATTTTGAGTCCCACAATTATCTAAAGTGACCATTTCACACTGGAATGGGGGTTAATCTCTTCAAAGAGTAATGCCCATTACTCCATTGACACTTACTTAGAGTTCTGTTGGGAGATGAAAAGATTCAAAGAAACTGGTACTCTAATTTGGAAAGCAAGATTTCTTTGAATCTTTGCATTAGGCTGTCTGTTATGGATTGAATCATATTCCCCACAAAGACATGTCCAAATCCTAACCCCTGGTCCTGTGGATGTGAACTCATTTGTAAATAGGATCTTTGAAGGTGTTACAGTTAAGGCAAGGCAAAACTGAATCAGGATGGGCCTCAATCCAATATGATTGGAGTCCTTATAAGCAGAGAACATTTGGACACAGGAGGGAGGAGACAAACGGGGAGAGAGACAGAAATATATTGCCTGAGCAATAAGAATTTTCTTTTAGGGAGAAGACAGCCATCATCTTCAAACAATGACTGGCTGATGAATACATCTGCATTGTTCCTTGCTATTTATCAATCAGAGCATTTATCAAACATCTTCAATGTGCATAGCCTTGCATTAGGTGTTACAGGAGAAACAAAGGACATCAGAAATGTAATCACTCCATGTGAGGTACTTTCAATCTGGTAGTCCTTGTGAAAACTTGGCCATGAGAACCACTGAGATTTTCTATTGGATGAAGCATGCCTGGACAAATATGGCCAATCGGGGATTATCTGTGAAATGTGATTTCATGTGTGCCAAGAAAGTTGCATGCACAAAAGAATATATCTTGCATCCACCAGCAGGTGCCCAAAATCCCACTAACCCACGGTTCTAGTAAGTATAGTTTTATGTAACCTATTACAAATATCACACTGAGCAGTACTGACATTATTGGGAATTTGTCAGCATCTTTTCTTCAATCAGCTATTGAAGGGAAGAAGGTGAGAACACGATGACACTGAGCCTCAAGGAATCTGTGAGGCACATCACAGGAAGGAAAGAAAAATCAGAGACCAAAATATACCTACCATCAAATTCTACTGACTTGTGAAATACCAAGAATGGAGGGTCAAAACCCAGAACAAACACTTTTTGAATCATAAATGTTTTTAATGGATCTAGGTAGTATGAATTCAGATACCAGTGTCATCACAGGAGACCAACTGAGGATGTGTGATAATGTAGCAAAAATGGACACCTGCAACCACTAACAACAGACAATTTAAATCATATGTATCAGATGAGATTCAGCCACAAATAAAAAAACATAATAGTAGGATATGTCATATAAAAGTTTCTATGTCTCACTTAAAAGAAGTCTGGAGTTAGGGAGGAGAGAGCTGGAATAGCAGCCCCATACTGTTGTCAGGGGCAAAGGCTCCTTTCATTCTGCCCAGCCAAAGTAGCTCGTGGCTCACACCTTTTATGGTGCTTGATGGTCCAAGATGGCTGTTGGAGCTCCAGTCGTTACATCCACACTCTGGGCCAACAGTAGGCAAAAGCAGGGATGATTATGAGTAGGCTCTCCTGGCTGAATTAGCTTCCTGTAAGAACACTTTCTGTAAGCCCCGCATGGAAAATTTACTGGCCAGAACTTGGTCTCATGGTCACAGCTAGATGGAAAGGACACTGGGACATGCAATCATCTATTCTGGGAGGCAATATGCCTATCTATACATAGGGATTCTGCTATATGGAGAGGAGATGATGGATACTGGGAGGAAATAAGCAGCTCTTGTGGTTTAATTTATAAATTAAACCACATATGTATGCATGTCATGTCTTCAAGGAAACAACTTTAGAGCAAGCCTTTTATCTCAGATTCTTTTCATACAGCCTCCGATAGCAAAGTCAGCAACTATAACCATAACTATCATTGAAGTAGATTTTATTAATCATGGGGCTAAAAGGAATCCAGAGCATATATTCTCAATCAACATATTAGTACCTTATATTTATACAATACTTACAGTTCATGAATGCCTTTCCCATTTGCCCCATGCAACACCTTTCAGAGGTAGTAGTAGTATTCCTTTTCCCAGATGAGTAAACTGAGGCTCGGGGAGATTATAACAGCTGCTTGAGGTAATTCAACCTGGACATGAACCCAAACTTTGACACAAGTTTTGTGTGTGTTCCAGCCCATGGAAATGGCCTAAATGTGGCTGCTGGACTCTGATAATTTTAACAGAGTGTACCTGAACGCTCCTGCATAATCAAGAACTCTTAGCCAAGAGAGAATTACTCTACCTTTGAAGAATAATTATTCATGTGGCAAATCAGTTGGAAGAAATGCCAGGGAACTTGCCCTGCCAGCAACTTTTACTTTTCTTTCTACATGTGCAATCACTTCAAACAGTCAATGTGAATGTTTAATTAAACAAAGAGTAATGGCCCTCTTCATGTCTATAATTATAAAAGCCATAGCCATACTACTGCTGCAACATATTGCTGATTGAACCCAAAGACCATTTATACTCATCCACCACAGGTCACCTTCACCTATCCTCTGCCCAGAGTCCCCTACTCTAGCTCTTCTCCCGTGGAGGCATCTTTTCCCACTTTCAGGGCCTAGTTCAGAAGTTGCCTCCTACACCAGACCTTCGTGGCTCCTTCTTCCTCACACTTCTGGGCTCCATCTGCTTTCCAGAGGTAGAGAATATTGTCTCCAGCTGTGGACCTGGACCTGCCTGACTCACCTGCCAGACCGGGAAGGGCCATGCTCTACACCCGTGGTTCTCATCGTGGTCCCTGGATCTGCAGCAACAGAGTCAACTGGGAACTTGTTAGCAATGCAAATTCTTGCCCTCTGACCCCGAGACCTACTGAAGCAGAAACTCTGGGGGTGGGGTCCAGCCATCTCTATGTTAACAAGCCCTCCAAGGGATTGTGCTGTACAGTGAATTTGAGAACCACTCGTTTACTCTCTGACTCTCTCCTTTCTGTCACCATGTCTGAGTGGCTGCCATGAACTGTTTTGCTGGCTCTGTTTAAACACAACTAACACATAGGCATGGCTAAGATAGAACCAAACTCCGCTGCCGGGTGTACCTCTGTTTATCAGAGTTGAAATGTGTTAACCTTATTTATTGGACTGGTTGTCAGAAAGGAAGAAGACTCTGTCAGGTTATATCAGCCAGGATAAATTGCCAGCTGACACTCATTGCATGTGGTAGTCACAAATATTGTAAATCATTGACTGGCATTTGCTGACAGCTTTCCTGCCCCACCTCCCTGCAGACAACATCTTGTTAGTGAGTCATGGAGATGCTAACGATATATTTACTGCATTTCCGAAGAAATCTGACAATTCTTTTTTTGTGTGTGAAACATCATAAAAAATACTTGCAGCATTTCATTTCTTTTTCCTATTACTCTCTCATTGTTTTTAGAAAGCTCTTTCTAAAAAATATAGATATATAATAACAAGAAGTTTTGTTTCCAGAAGAGAATGGATCGTGCATTGGGTTATATCTCTCTGTGCCACCCCCCCCCAGCCATCTTTGTACACATGGGAAATAATCCTGCCTTTAATGTCTTCCTTAAAGGGCCACCTCAAGGAATCTCAGCGTTGTTGGCAAAATTGAATTTTGCTGCCCTGGATCACATTATTGCTTTTCTAATTTGACTATGGTTCATCCAGAACTCGAAAACTTGGTCAACTGGCCTATTGATTCCTCACCCAAAAATCTTCCTCACTTGTGCTTAAAGCTGAATTTGCACATCATAATTAAAAAAAAAATTATAAAGTTTTTTCTACTCATTATTAATTAATTAATTAATTTTGCACTTCATATTTTAACTTGCTATTCAGAGAATACAAGATTTGGCTTTTTAATTCTTCTGAAAATGGTAATTTAGCTATTGCTTTTCTTCTTTCAAAGAGCCAGTGCTACTAGAGAATAGTGCAGACCAAGGAGGTAAAGAAGAGAAGGGGATTTTTATCTAAGCTCCTGTAGATATTTGATTTAGTATCAGACACATGCTGGAATACCTGACTACTCCCACCTCTAAGGGTGTGTGGAGAGAATAGGAAAATGCACTGGCATGGCAGTCCCCAGAGGACATGGACTTTGCTGGCTATGCAGCTAACTACCTGTGTGACCCTGGGCAAGTCACCATACCTCTCTGGTCTTGCCTTCTCATCTATTGTATGAGGGGATTGGATAATATGGCTTTTAGGATTTCCTTCTAAGCCCAAATAATACTTCAGGAATCTAGCTTTATAATGTTTATATATAAAAGTAGTTGATAAGAGCACCTTCTATTTTATCAATAGCTTCTTCCCTGACCAAGAAATTTGGTCAGAGCAAGAAGATGAATGCCCTTTGATTTTCCTAACCACGAGGCAACTTAGTGTTCCTTTAGGGAACAGGAACAACACTTCTCTACTTACAACCGATTCCGCCAATCCTTGCGGGCCATATTTTCTGATCTCTGGTATTGCTTTCTGCATGACTCCTGGCAGACATTCCCATTGATGAGATTTTTATTTAGTTAACATTCCAAAACTAGATTAGCCCCTTGGAAGGAAGGGGAAAGTTGATGTTTATTATGTAACATTAGAAATTCTCATTTGCGTTCTCTCTCCTTTGTCATCTGCTCTCAACAAGCATGTTTGTGTGAATCACTACAATATGGAATCTCCTCATCCCAATTCTCAAAGCAAGTGACCACTTAGAAAATTGACACTTGAGATGACCAACTACTCCTGTTTTGTGTAATGGCCCTTTCTAGCTGTTGTTCTTAAATTGGCCTTCCTCTGGAGATCTATGTGGGGCCTCCTTTGAGATGTCATGAGATGCCAACCAGTGAGAATTTTGGGGTTTACCACTGTATTAATTACGGTGACATAACTGATGTTACGAGATGGAGATGGAGATGGAGATGGAGATGGAGCGAGGGAGGGGAAGAGAGAGAGAGAGATAGGTATTGGGATTTATTGTAGGAATTGACTTACATGACCATGGGAATTGGCAAGTCTGAATTCAGTAGGCAGGCCGCAAGCTGGAAACTCTGATGAAGGGGAAGTTGAATTCCCCAGGAGAAGCTAGCTGGCTGAAGAAAAGGCAGAAATTCTTCTTTCTGACTTCTGAAATCCTCAGTTCAGCTTTAAGACCTTCAACTACTTGGATGAGGAGACACCCCTCATTGATCAGGGCAATCTCCTTTGTTGATTGTAGATGTAATCAGCCGTAGATGCAATCAACTGACTAATGATGTAAAACCATCTATGAAATATGCTCACAGTAAAAATCAGGCCAGTGCTTGCTTGACCAAACAACTGGATACCATAACTTAGTCAAGTTGACACATGAAATTAACCACCACACTCACCTTTAAACACACAGACCAACTCCATTGTTTTCTAGCTCCAATTTTATCTATTTTTACTCTAGAATTCTATGAAATATTTCATTTGGGGATAAAAAGGTTTTCTGCTTCAAACATCACAATAAAAATAATGGAAAGCCATTGTTTCTATGAATCTCTCTGTATCTGCCCATTTTTTTTGAGCTCATCCTTTCAAAAAACTTTAGCCCAGTTACCTCAGTCCATTTACCTGCTTCACACATACATTTGGGTATTGACTGTGCTATGTGTTGGAGATTTGGAGATAAAATACACAATCTTTATCTTGGCCTGGCTTCTCCCTACAAGGCAGAGCTGAAGAAAAAGACTTTCATTTGGGAATGTGATCCCAGGGAACAGGATAGCAGGACAGAGATCGTGAAACAAGGAATGGAGAAAGCCAATATGAGGATGCATTAGCAAGTTGGTCATCCACTCCTAATATTCCAGCCTGCTGGGACCTTCTGACGTGCATTATAAAATGCATCTCTGAACTGCTCTATAAAAAGACAAAAGACAGATGCATTAGAGAAGGGGATCCCAATGAGTGTTAATTTCGCCACATTTCCAGATTGCACACATGTAAGTATAGAATGATTTAGTTTCCAAAGTCAGAGAAACTCTGGGGCAGGAAGCAGGAGATGTGCAGAGTAGGGACAGTTATGTGTAATGATGCTGGTAGAAGCCTGCCTGAACTTTGTCACCAGAGTACTGACTGCAGTAAAGTAGGGCAAAGAGATTGTGAAATGCGCACAGGAGGTGTCTGATGCAGTTGCAGGCAGGGGGACCAAAAAGAGGATAAGAGCTAGCATTTATTGTATTAAGTCATTTAATCCTTATTACAACCCTAGGGAACAGGAGTTTCATCATTCCCATGCTACATATGAAGAAATGAGCTTACATAACTTCCTCAGTTCACTTTTCTAGAAGGTAGAGATGATGGGATGTAAACCCAGGCCATGTAGTTCCAGGGCATATATTCTTAACCAATATCCTATGCCATCTCAAAAATGAAAAATAAACCAGTATTTATAAGACTTTTATATAAATATATATATATATATATATTTTAGATGCTGGGGTGTTGGAATAGCTGGAAGGAGGTAAATGACATGGTGGAACTGTACCCTATAACATCCTTTGAAATTTGCTCTATAGCTACTCATTGAATTGTGCTTTGAAAGTCTTCACCTTTCTGTATATACCCTATATTGCATAATAAGGAAAGAACTAAAACTGTGGAACTATAACCCATAATAATTTTTAAAATTACCTATATAACTGCTTGTTGAGCTGTACATAGAAAGTTAAGACCTTTCTATATGTATGTTGTATTTTACAATAATGGAAATAGCTGAAGTTGTGGAACTGTGACCCATGACATTCTTTGAAATTTGCCCTCTAACTACCTGTTAATTTGTACTTTGAAAGTTATCACTGTTATGTATATATGTTAAAGTTCACAATAAAAAATGCATTAAAATAAAAGTGCATCAAAGAACCAGACCAGTGTCTGAGAGGAGTATCTTGTTAGATGCAATAAACATTAGATCCTATCATCAATCCAGAAGAGGCTGCAAATTACTAGAAGCAGAGTTCTTTAGCATTTGTGTGGTGAAAGAAACAATATATCATTTCTTTCTGTGCATTCACAGCATACTTTTCTAACCCAGTTTCATATGATAAGAAAGCAAAACCAGTATTCATTCATTCATTCAGTCATTCATTTAATTCATGGACCAGCAGTCCAAAAATATTTTGCCATAAAAAGGGAGAAGAAAATGTCCATGGTCAAGTACATTGAGAAATCCTGACCATTGTTTTCCTTTCTATGGTTTATCATAGGCCTTTTGCAAATTTCAAACTTATTTGCCTCAGGAAATATTCTTTATTTTGGAGCAGAGGTTTTGAAAAAAAAAAAAAACCATTAACATGCCACACAACTAGGTATCCACTGAACAGCTTTTGAGAACTATATCCAAGAGGGATAACAGAGTTCAACCAAGATGCTAGGAGAGCACTTAGAAGGGACACCAAAACTCAGACTGGGGGTCAGGGAGGATTTCTTGAAAGAGAGGCTGCTTGAGCTGGGTCTGGAAGGAAGAGCAAAGTGTGAGCTGGGGAGGTATATAAGAGGTAGAGAGGGAAGGAAATGCAACAATGTCCCGCTCAGAGGGAGCAGCATCTTATTTTCTGCACTTTATCCCTCCTCCTTAATTGGGTCCCAGTTTTGCAGGGACCAAGGCCCATCTGCTGCTCTTGCCAAAAACCATTTCTCCTTCATCAGAAAGTACACTACTTATTGTCTTTATTTGGAAATTCAATAATGTATTCCAGCTTCCCTTCTATGGCTGCATATTTTCATTTTTAAGTTACCAAAAAATGAAATTTGAACAACCAGATCTAGCTCTGGTAGGTGCTTAACTGATGCTGTCGGAACCTAATCTCTGTCACTTAATTTTGCATCTTGGTCGACTTCTCTTTCACGTATGTTCTCCCCCTTCCAGGGACAAGAGGGACACCAGCAGCTCTAGGCTGCTGTCAGGAGAAAGTAACATTCCAACTAATGCTCCAGGTTTGGTTCTGTTGGACTTACCTGGGACACATGCCCATACATGAACCAATCACTGCACCCTGGGAGGTGGGGTATGTTGACTGGGTCAGGGCCTGTGTCAAGTGCCCAGGCCTGTGATCCACAGGAACTGAGAGTTAGAAAACGGGTGAATCCCCAAAGGAACATCGGACTCCTGTTACCAGATGCTGGGGAGGAAACGGATGTTGGGAAGAAACACACAAAATATATCCACCCTAATAGTTAACAAACACATAAAAAGGAGTAGAAGCCAAGGTATCTGCTGAAGGAGGCTCTGTGCCCTGTAAGCTGGGTTATTGGAAAAGCTTGCTCAAATTTTCTTGGAATGTCTCCCCAACAAAGAACATATGCTGAGTTTGGAAATACCATGGTTTGAGGTGCCCATGAGCTATCCAAGTGGAGATTATAGCAGACTGCTGTGGGTGCTCCACTTGTATCCCTTCAGGCCTGAACCTTAGGAGGTCATTTCCACGAAGTCAAACTGCCAGCCGCTGCATTTCTTTGCCCCTAGGGCTTTTTCTGGTTACCAGTGATTGCCCTGCTAACCAGCAGGAATCCAAAGTGATGAGGAATTAACGCTCCCAACCTCCACCCCCAGTAGCCCTCAACTAAAGACAGAAGCAATTGAAGTATAATCTACCTCCCTCACCTGTGTGGTGGTTGGGGTGGGGCCATGGAAGTAATTCTTCTGTACTGACTCCCAAAGTTTCCTACTGCACCCTTTGCCATCTTTTCCTTCCATCTCACTGCCCCATTCTCTTACTAATGTTTCTTGCAAATCACCTTCCAAGGAAACCACTCATGCTTGAATCCTTGTCTCAGGGTCTGCTTCTAAGGAAATCCAATCTAAGATACAGATACTTGGTAGAATATTAAAAAACAATTGGGTTTTTGAGTATGAGAAAGAGATTGGGCAAGAAACACAGATGCACAGCCAGATTGGGTCTTTATTTTTATACCACAGGATATCTAACATAGCACAATTCTTAGATGCATAACTTCAGACACCATAAGGAGTATCTGAGTACCAGGAGGAGTATTATTCTCTACTTTTGGCAGCATGATTGGTCCCTAAAGGGTCCACTGCCTTTGCTTTGTTTACTAATATCTCACTAATGGTGCCCAGTGGGACATCTGCGATTCCTTCCTTGTCTGTGATGACTCTTGGTTTCTTAGGTGTCCTAGTTTGCTAATGCTGCAGAATGCAAAACACCAGAGACGGATTTGGCTACACAGTTACAGTCTTAAGGCCATAAAGTGTCCAAGATAACACATCAGTAATCGGGTACCTTCACTGGAGGATGGCCAATGGCGTCCGGAAAACCTCTGTTAGCTGGGAAGGCACGTGGCTGGCGTCTGCTCCAAAGTTCTGGTTTCAAAATGGCTTTCTCCCAGGACGTTCCTCTCTAGCAAGCTTGCTCCTCTTCAAAACGTCACTCACAGCTGCACTCTGTTCAGTCTCTTTGAGTCAGCATGTTTTATATGGCTCCACTGATCAAGGCCCACCCTGAATGGGTGGGGTCACGCCTCCATGGGAGTATCCCACCAAAGTCACCACCCACAGCTGGGTGGGGCACATTCCAAGCAAATCTAACCAGCACCAAAACGTCTGTTCCACAAGACCACAAAGATAATGGCATTTGGGGAACACAATACATTTAAACCGGCACATTAGGTATTCCTACTTTTCGTTGAGAATTTCTTTGTTCTTAGCTTGGTTCTCCTTCTAAATAAATTCCTGTGCATTAAGCATTTGGGGGGCATATCCATAGGAGAAGGGATGTGATTTTCAGCAGAAGAAAAAAAGCTGTACAGTGATCTGCCATGATTAACAAGCAGTTCTCTGTAGAATACTCACATTCTATGCAAACAGTTGAGGGTTCAAAATATATTTTAAATACCAGTGATCTATATTTTTACTTATTTAAAAACAGCGATGACAGAACAACATGCATATTTAGATGCATTTTCCAAATATTAACCCATTGAAGACCACCAATGCACAACCTCATCATTTATGCATTAAAAAATAAAGCATCTCCTACTGGAAATATAGCAGATGTCTGCCAAATACTTGTTGAAAGAAGGAAATTTTAGGCCTGTATCAAAACTTTATATAAGATGTCATTATAGGAAAGTGTTATTCTTCCCCGGTTTGTGTGTGCATGTGTGTGTGTGTACATGTGTTTTTAATTCATTCATGCACATACCTCTTCACATATTGAACAAGCAAGTACATCACCCTGCAAATGACTAAAGTGGTCAGTGAAATGACCTAGGACCTCAAACATATCTGCTCAGCCCTTGCCCTAGTGTGTGTGTATAAACCGGAATGTTGGAAAGACTGATGATCATTTCTAACTTTTAGGCTTATAATAATGAGACATATCCTTCTGGGTTGACTAGATTGAGAATTTTTAGTTTGATGAAAAGAACTCAAAACTTGTTTTTTTTTCCTTATAGTGACTTTCATTAAACAGAAAATTAGCAAATGGTAGGTGAAAAGGGATTATTTTTAAATAACATACAACCAAAATCTGTCAGGCTAGGTGATTCTTTTCTTTAAATGATTTTGTTTGTGGCCCATGCAATAGGTCACAAATCACAGTGCTCCTGCCCTGAATTGCTATTGTGCTACCGAATGAAGAGTTTCAGAAAACTTAGAACTGCTGGATTGCTGACTCATTATATATTGAGCAGCTTTTATATTCAGATCACAATGTGTGGGAATGGGTGCTGTGAACACACAAAAGCAAACTCCCAATGCACTGGAATTGGTGTCTCCTTTAACATTCTATCTACAGCTAAACACGCACATGCCTACTATGTCTACAAGCCAGGAGGACAACTTGTCTGTGATGCCTTTAAGTTCGGCTTTTTAAAGGGGTAGATGGAGTATTTTTGAATAATGAAGGTACTTTGTTTTTCCTGACATACCCCAGGGTTTTCTTATAGCCTTGAATGCCAGCTTTTGAATCCCTGAAAGCCCTCACCACACAAAACAACTTTTTATCAAAGAAGGGAACTCTTTTTCTGGAATAATTTAACAGAGTTTGAAAGTGATTGTAGAGTTCCTGAAGTTAGTAGGACTTTGGAGAATACAGAATAACTTGAACTTAAGGTGCTTAAGACCCTTATAAAAGTTTTCTGGTTCTTTCATGCTTTTGCTTTTGTGTTCTAAAACGAAGAGACCTTGAGGGAGAGGAGAGGATGCAAAATGTTATCAAGAAAGAAAGAAACAAAAAAATCTCGTGAATACTACCTGGAGGGGAAAATGTGAAACTGGATCTTAATTTCCTTTTTGTTTTTCAAAAGAACGTTGATGCCTTTGAGAAATGAAGCTTATGAAAGACAGAAAATGTTCCAAAAGCATTCCTCACAACAGCCTCCAAATTCTACAGTTGAGGTATTTCTCCCATGTGATTGATTGGAACAATTTGCAACTTTGTAAAGACTCTAGAGCCCTTTTCTCCACTCACTCATCTCATTCTCTCAGTTCCTATCACTATCATTTCCTATTCATTCAACAAATATTTTTGCAATACCTACTATGTGCTAGGTGTAGAATCTTATCATGAAAATACAAAGTCAGAGATCCAGTGAACAAAACAGACACCTTCCTTTTCCTCTCGGAGCTGAACATCATCTAGTTACACAGACAATATACTTGCAAATGACCTGGAGGGCTGTAAAGGAGAATGAAAAGATGCCATGAAAATACAGGGAGTCCTGTGAGCTTTGGGGGTCAGGAAAGCATCTTCATGAGGCAGTTATGTTTGAGCTGAAATCTGAAGGGGCATTCCAGGATGCTGTAACAACCCCGGGACAAGAAGGAATGCAAATGCTCCCGGAATTGAAAGGTCAGAATAGAAAACTGGAGGAAGGGTGGGGAGAATTTGGAGGGGGGATGATGGCCCCAGATGAGGTCTGAACAGGTCATACAGCTGCTTTTAGGCCCCTCCTGGATTTGCTCTTTACCTTAAGGACAATAGGCAGCTCTTGAAGGGTTTGAAAGAGATGTGACGAGATCTGACGGGTGTTTTTAAAAGACCATTCTGGCAAGGGGGTGGATGATGAGTTGGAAGACAGCAGAGGGGAACCGGTTCAAAGGCTGTGGTTATAGTGGTGAGAAGAGATGGTGCTTTGAAACAGGATGGTGACAAAGAGATAGAATTGGATAGTTTCTTGAAATACTTAGACCAAAACCTGAGGACTTTATTGGAAAATGAACAATAGGAGGGTACCAAGGATGATGCTCAAGTTCTCAGTTGGTGTATGGGGCTGCATGATGGGGCCATTCATTCACTGAGATAAGGAGCAGGAGAGAAGGGGGAGAGCAAAAGTTAATCACCTTATAACTCTTGCTTCCAGTCTTACTAATCAAAGTAGTAGCTCTCCAGATTTTGACATAGCCCATAGTAAGAAATACCGAGAACACAGCTTCCCTGTACACAGACAGGGAAGGTTTCATAAAAGGTTCATAAAGCAATATTTCCCCCTTTTCATGTGCAATGCATGGATGGTTCCTATTTAAAAAAAAAAGGCTTCAGCGTGGCTCCAGAGCCAGGGACCAATAGCGCGGCGATGACGCGGCAACGATTGTGGCGTCATTCATGGTGAGGCTTGTTACGTCCTCCTTGGTGCTGGGGTCCTCTGGTGCCATCCCGAGGACGTCGGGGTGCTTGTGAGACAGTCGGTGCTGCCGCTTCTGCCCGGAGAGCAGCGGGGGGCTGCTCAGCGCCCGGGCCCTCGCGCTGTCCTTTGACTCCAGAAGCATGGCAGCCTCCGCCGCCTCGCAGAGGCCCATCAAGGGGATCCTGAAGAACAAAACTTCCGCGGCTTCCTCTGTGGTGGCTCCTGCCGAACAGCCTGGAGGGGCTATGGAGGAGGCGATGCGAAAAAAATCCCAGAAGTGGGACGAATCGAACATCCTGGCGACGTACCGCCCGGCATGTAAAGACTATGGTTTAATGAAGATGAATAAGCCGAGTACTCCTTACCTTGCTACGCTAGACGATGGTGAAGATCCAGTGAATGATTCAGAGACATGGGAAGCCACGACCCCAGACCTGATAGCTAAGAAACGAGCCGCCAGTGAAACCTCGGAGCCCAAGGCGGAGGAACAAGAGAGTACCGGGGAAGAGAACCTTAACATCCCACTTGATAAAGAGGAAAAACGGCGGCAGTTTGAAATGAAAAGGAAGCTTCACTACAATGAAGGACTGAACATTAAATTTGCTAGGCAATTGATTTCAAAAGACCTACAAGCTGAGGAGGATGAAAATGAAGAAAGTCCGCATGCTGCAGATGAAGAAAGCACTGCTGCAGAAGACTCAAAAGAAGACTCAAATGAAGGCTCTACAAGTGATTAACCACAAATCAAATATTCCAATTCGTAGAAAACATTTGTTCAAGGCTTCAATTGTTTGTCAGATACAAACCTTGTTACAATAATACACTGCTTCTTCTCTTCAACTCATGCCTCAAGTACTGAAATGCATATCAGTTAAATTGTACTGCAAGAACTAAATGGTAATCTTAGAGAATAACAGATTAGGCTGAAATGTCTGCTTGATATTCTTGTGCCTAGTACTTCACTGCAAATACAGATCCTAAGTCCAAAACTGCATTACTTTTATAAAAATATTTGTTAATTTCTATAAGACATTATATAGCTTTTTATGCTTTAAAAGTTAAACAATAGTTTTGGAAGGGTGACTAGTTTCTCTTCTAGATGTGCTAACTTTTACAAAAAAAAAAGATTTCATTAAAAAATCAAATGTAATTGGCCCAGTAGGTTATATAGGTTGATAAATATTCAGGCTTAAAAGTATTTTAACGCTTGTCTTCAACTTGCACTTCCTTGGCCTACTATCTTTAAAATTCCTGCTGATTATCTTTCAGGGTTTAAGGAAATAACTGAATCTTTTCTCATCAAAAATAGCTGTGAATTATCAAGCCAAAACTGTGTGGTCTGTTCTGATCATAGATAGGCAGTCTTGATAGCAATATTTTTTAAAAATGCTTACTTCTACTGTAGCTATCTCACTATTTCCATCCTATACTTGTCTTAACCTCTATCCTTTGTTTCCCCACCCTTCTCCATGCATGCACACACAATCCTTTACCTTTATGGAGTATCATAAAGATTGTTAAGACATTATGTTCTCTTTCTTCTCTCAAATATGCTAATACTTGTTGCAACAATGTTATTGCTATTTTGACCATCATTGCCTATTCAGTCTTCTTATAGGTGGAGAAAATAGATTGAATAGCAGAAGTGCTGCAGACAAGAAACAATCCAACTGCTAATTTCCTACATACAGTATTCTGCTTTACAGGATCCTAAATAAATTGCCATTATCCTAATTAGATTTTAGAAAACAACTGAGGTTTTTTCCTATGGCTGTCCTGTGCAACCAGTGATATGATTATAGTTCCTGAATGTATGCAGACAGAATGTATGCAGTTTTTTTTCTGTGTGTGGTTCCTTTTTTAATTTAAATTTTTACTGAGATAATTGTAAATTCGCTTGCAGTTGTAGGCAATAATATAGAGGGACTCTGTATACCTTTTATCCAGTTTCCTCCACTGGTAACACATTGCAAAATAACAGTACAATACAGCAACTAGGATATTAACATTAATACAATCAAGTTACAAAATAATTCATCACCACCAAGATCTCTCATGTTGCCCTTTTACAGCCACATCCACTTTACTTCCATTCCCACCCCCTCCTAAACCTTGGCAACCACTAATCTGTTCTCCATTTCTATCATTTTGTCATTTCAAGAATGTTATGTATAAATGAAATAATACAGTATGTAACATTTTGGGATTGGCTTTTTAACTTAGCATAATTTCCTGGAGATTCATCTAAGTTCTTGCATATATCAATAGTGCCTTCCTTTTTATCGCTGATTAGTATCCCATGGTATGAATGCACCACAGTTTGTTTAGCCATTCACTGATTGAAGGACATCTAGTTGGTTCTAGCTTTTGCTATTACAAATGAAGCTATGAATATTCATATTCAGGTTTTTGTGTGAAGATCAGTTTTCATTTCTCTGGAATAAATGCCCGGGAGTGCAATTGCTGGCTTGTATGGTACTTGCGGCTTTTAAAGAAACTGCCAAACTTTTCCAGAGTGACTGAACCGTTTTACATCCCCATCAGCACTGTATGAGCATTCCAGTTTCTCTACATCTTTGTCAGCATTCATTGTCACTTTTTATTTTAGCCATTCTGATAAATGTGCAGTGATACTTCATTGTAGGCTTAATTTGCATTTCACTAATGGTTGATGATATTGAACATCTTTCACGTGCTTATTTGCCATATGTGTATCCTCTTCAGTGAAATATCTCCATGTCTTTTGCCCATTTTCTAATTGGATTGTTTGGTTTGTTCACTGTTGAATTACAAGAGTTCTTTATATATTCTGGATGCTACTCCTTTGTCAGATATATAGTTTGCAGATATGTTCTCACGGTCTGTAACTTGTCTTCATCCAATTACAGTGTCTTTTGAAGAGCAGAAGCTTTTAGTTTGATATGATATAATTTATCAGTTTTCCTTTTTATGGATTGTGCTTTTGGTGTCACGTCTAACTTTTTGCCTAGCCCTAGAGCCTGAAGATTTCCTCCAACGTTTTTTTCTGAAAGTTATATAGTTTAAAATTTTACATTTAGGTCCATGTTCCATTTGAGTTAAATCTCGTATAAGGTGTGAGACTCAGGTCAAGGTCTGTTCTTTTTCACCTATGAATATCCAGTTGCTCTAGCACAAAAACAAGGTGAGCATATTTGTGCGGGTTTATTTCTGGGTTCTCTATTCTCTGTTCCATTGATCTATGTGTCTGTTCCTCCACCAATACTACACAGTCTTTTGAGTACTTTAGCTACATAATAAGTCTTAAAATCAGGTAGAGTGATTCCTCCCACTTTATTCTTCTTTTTCAGATGTGTTTTAGGTATTCTAGTTGCTTTCCCATTCCTTATAAATTTTAGAATAATTTTGCTGGTATTTTCCTAGGAATTGTGTTAAACCTGTGTATCAGTTTGAAGAGAATTGACATCTTTACTATGTTAAGTCTTCCAATTCGTGAACACAGTATCCCTCTCCATTTATTAAGATTTTCTTCAATTTCTTTCTTTAGCATTTGTAGTTTATGGCATGTAAGATTTCTCAGTGTGAGTTTTTAGAAATCTTCCAGGTTCTCTCTATTTGTAATAATAGCTGCCATACCAGGCAGGAAAGTTGTATTAGTTAGGGTTCTCCTTGGAAACAGAATCAATGAGAGATGTCTCTTATTATCAAATTGTAAAAGTGACTCACGCAACTGCGGGAGCGCACGAGTCCAAATTCTGCAGAGCCGTCAACAAGCTGTCAACTCCAAGGAAGACGTCCGACGAACTCCTCGGGAAACGAACTGACAACTTTGACGAACTCCTCAGGAAACGAACCGGCAACTTTGAAGAACTCCTCAGGAAACGAACCGACAACTTTGACGAACTCTTCAGGAAACGAACTGGCAACTTCGACGAGCTCCCCAGGAAAAGCTTCACTGAGCAGCTGAAGAAGAAGTGAAGGTTCTCTAACCGTCCGGCTTATAAGCCTCCAACTGATCACCCGGACCAAATCCAGCCAATTGCATTCTCTCACTGTGGAAGCACGCCCCTTGATGAGTCATCAGTCAGCTGCAGTCAATTGACTGATGATCCGACAAACCAACCAGCCTCAAATAGCCTCACAGGAATCGTCAGGCCAGTGCCCGCTTGACCAGACAGCTAGGCCACCTAGCCAAGTTGACACATGAACCCAACCATCACAAAAGTTAACAACTGATTCTTTTGGCATTGTCTATAAACTATTTCCTGAAATCTCTCATTTCTGGTTCTTGAAAGGACATAGTCCATCTTAGAGGAGAAAGAGATACCACACAGTACACTCATTAGGTTTTTAGGTATCTTAGTCAAATTTAATCAAGAAAGATATATTTTCCGAAGATATGTTTCAGGATTCCTAATTAAGTGGCATGGTATTGAACTGTACAGAAAATGGAACTTTATAATTCAGGGTAGATTTCCCTCTGGTGAAAAGTATTTGAGAATGTTCAGTTCCAGCCAAGGAAGATTTTACTTTCAACTCATTATCAATGGCACCTCTTCTGCTTAATTCCTTTGATGTCATGATCTGTTTGCTCATTTATCAGGCTAAAATTCAGCAGGGCTGGCTATTTAAAATCTGGGACATATAATGGTATAAATAGATTGTAAAAATAAGAATAACTTCAATTTGAAGTTTAAAGCCAAATGCAGTTGTTCCCTAGACTTTGAAATTGTTTTCATTTTTTTTCTTTAAGTTAGAACACTAAACATGTAATAAAGCACATTAATATGAAGAGGAGGATAGTCAAAAACCACTAAATTGATTCCTTGACCCAATAATAGGTTGCAACTTGTAATCTGACACTTTAACTCAAAGGACCTAAATATTTTCATTTTAAGGATTTTGTGGTTATTCCGGTGTAAATATCATCCAAGACTAATAATGTAGGTTCTTCTCAGTCATTCACTCCTTAGCATGAATTAAGGGCATGGTGTAAAGTACTGATTGGGAGAGGAGTTGGGCCAGGGTAGAGTAGCATTATAAAAATAAAAGGAGAGAAATAAGTACCCAGAATTGGAGATCTGGGAAGGGAGAGGGTAAGAAGAGAATGAGAATGCAGTTGGCACTGGAGGATTAAATTCACTAGCTTTAAAAGTTAGCTTATGGCTGGCTCAGAATAAGTGAGCCATTAACTCTCTGAACTGCTATAAAGAAGACACACAATCATAGTGAGGAAATCAGAAAATAGTTCTCCTTTCCACCCAACTGAATAATTATAACAATACTAATGATCATGATGATAATAACACTAATTGCCATTTATTGAATATATACAATGTACCAGACACTATATTAGCACTTCAAAGTCATTGTCTCATTCAATTACGCCAGCAATCCTATGGCATAGTATTGTTTTGCCCATTTTCTTTTATTTATTTATTTATTTTTTTTTTTTTTTTTGGCTTTCCCAATCACATTGTCACCCCTCATGAGCTACATTTTTATACAATCGCCTTCAAGATTCATGGGTTCTGGGTTGTAGTTTGATAGTTTCAGGTATCTACCGCTTGCTACCCCAATTCATTAGAACCTAAAAAGGGTTGTCTAAATTGTGCATAAGAGTGCCCACCAGAGTGACCTCTCAGCTCCTTTTGGAATCTCTCTGCCATTGAAGCTTATTTCATTTCCTTTCACATCCCCCTTTTGGTCAAGAAGATGTTCTCCATCCCACGATGCTGGGCCTAGATTCCTCCCTGGGAGTCATATTCCACGTTGCCAGGGAGATTCACTCCCCTGGGTGTCAGATCCCACATAGCGGGGAGGGCAGTGATTTCACCTTTCAAGTTGGCTTAGCCAGAGAGAGAGGGCCACATCTGAACAACAAAGAGGCATTCGGGAGGAGGCTCTTAGGCACAATTAAGGCAGGCCTAGCCTCTCCTTTGCAGCAACAGTCTTGCCAAGGGCGAGTCCTGTGGTAGAGGGCTCAGCCCATCAAACCACCAGTCCCCTATGTCTGTGAGCACATCACCAACCACTGAGGTGGGGACGCCCAACACCCCTGCATTCTCCACCAGCTCCTCAGGGAGGCTCTGCATATTATTTTCATTGTTTTTGTTTTTGTTTTTGTTGTTTTAATTGACTCTTTTTTTTAAAATTAACTATGTCAAAAAAAATTAAAAAAAAAAAAAAACATTTCAAGCAAACCATAACAAGGGAGTAAGAAAAAGACAACTAACCTAAAATAACTACTTTACTTCCAAAATGTTCCTTCTGTACCCCAAGCAAATAACCTAATATAGCAACATTTCTGTGAACTTGTTCCTACCATACCCACCAGAAATTAACATACCATATTCATTCCTGTACATCCCCAGAATGTTAAATTTACCCACAATAGCTTATCTGTTCTTATTAATTGCTCATTAATTGCTCTCTATCGCTAGGTCCCCTACATTCTACATTAAAAACCATTTATTTTACATTTTTCAATGTTCATATTAGTGGTAGCATATAGTATTTCTCTTTTTGTGCCTGGCTTATTTCACTCAGAATTATGTCTTCAAGGTTCATCCATGTTGTCATCATCATTCCTTCTTACTGCCACGTAGTATTCCATCGTGTGTATATACCACATTTTATTTATCCACTCGTCTATCAAAGGACATTTGGGTTGCTTCCATGTTTTGTCCATTTTAGAGATGAAGAAATTTAAAATTAAGGAAATAACATAATTTGACCAAATCCATAGCTGCTAGGTGGTGGAATCGAGATTCAAACCCAGGTATTCTCTTTTCCCCAATATACAACATCAATTCTCCTCAGGTCCTTGATTGGTGTTGGAGATGCTCCAAAGAGCGTGTCCTCCATGGAAGTGCAGCTGGGGCTGCTCTTCTGCACAGCTGTGAGGTGCGAGTGCATTTGCTACCATCTGTGTGTTCTAAGAAGAATGTTTGCCAACCTAGGAGGTCACCCCACACACACTGCCCAGAGCCCCCAGGTCAGGTCCTCCTGTCACAGCGGGGGTCCTTGCTCTGAGTCATTATTCAGGAAGAAACCTGGGATATTCACCCCTACAGATGCCATTGGATGAGAATAGCATGTTTGTTAATTGCACTTCTTACAAGGGAGCAAACATTTACCAAGCACCTACTATGTGTAGGGTGCAGTAACCTGTGCTAGGGAGAGAAAGATGAATGAATGAAACACAGCCTCTGCCACCAAGAAAACCGGAGTCTCATGGGGGCAATCCTGTATAGTTCTGAAATCATTGTTTATGAAGGCCTCCTGGGGAGAGCATAACTGAACTGAATATCTAAAGAGGGGCAAGAGTTCTTGTTTGGATTACATAACTATTTAAAATCAAAGTAGTGGTTTTCAGATGCCTGTGGAGCCAGCCTTCAGATGGGCTTTTCTACCTTTTGAGTTCCTTCTGTCTGAAGGTGAGGACAGAGGGAGCCCAGCCCCCATGACAGGTTCTTGCTCAGGAGATAAGGAGAACCAGCTCACACTTGGCTAGGATTAGGGGAGGAGAGGATTGCAAAAGAGGTAAGGGGAAAACCATAGAAGGATTCAAAAGAAGGGTAGATGAGCAGAGTGAGATGGGAACATGGAAGGGAAAAACAAATAGTTCTGCATTGGGGGAATCTTCAAGAATCTTTTTCCACAAGACGAGGCTCAGATTTTGTTTGCTTTGACTTATGCAAATAAGGAATTATAGACATGTCCTCTTAGAAGAGAAACAGTTATGTAAAATATGAGATGTAAACCATGCTTCCATTGGTTCGGGTCTTGCTTTATGCTATTACCCTCCTCTGGAACGTTGGAGGATATTGAAACCCTGGGCCAGGGAAGTTGCTGGTCTATGATGTGGGGAATGAGGTCCACACCCTCTGTACCTCCAATCCTACACATGCCAGACTACATGGAAAGGAAGGCCAGGGGAGTGGCAAGGAAAGAGGTAAGTCAAGATGAAGCATTAAAGAAGGAAAGAAGAGAAGGGAAGAGAAAAGGAGATGGAAGGCAAAGGGAGTCAGTTGTATAGGGAAATATGGGGAAAAAAAAACACTGCATTCAAAGCTATAAACCTTTAGTATTTTCCCAAATGTATTCCAATTTTATGTCCCTTTCTTAGGCTATTGAGCTAGTTCCTGTGTGTTTTAGGAATGGTTTATGGGTCTTATGCTACCTTGATGACAAATTGGGTCTTTGGGGAGATAACCTTTACTAGAGGCTGGAGAATGGGGGTAGATGGGAGCTGTGGTGAAGAGCAAATGTAGACAAAGTGAGGTGGCTGGGAAAGATAAAGGCTTGGGAGTAAGAGGGGAGTGAGATGATGCCAGGTCCAGCTTTAGGGTTGGACCACTCAGGAGCCACTTCTGTGCCCCCTCACCCTTGTTCTCTGGTTCTTTCCCCACTCCAACCTTGAGGGGCAGGTGGGTGGAGTCTCTCCCTTCCTGTAGACTGCTACTATTGTTTACCCAACACAGTGCACACTTAGGTTATTAGGGAGAGAAACGGGCAAGGAGAAAGGTGAGGGTTGGAGCCCCCCAAACCCTGATTTGGGGAGGAATGCAACAGGATTTTTTTATGAGAAACTTGATCAAATTGGTGCTATTTTAAAATTGGAAAATTCAGTCCATAAGCTCTGACATCCAACAATTAATACAAATTCAAAGGGAGGAAAAGGGGGCTGAGCTCTCAGCCACTGCCCATACTGGTTGAGTTTTAGCAGCTGAAGCTGTATGTACAAAGGTCTTTGGAGGATTTAGGAAGGCAGGCTGCATAAAGGCTAGGGAAATCTGAAAATTTGGGGTGTGTGTTTGTGTTTGTGAGTCTATGTATAGGTATGGAGCAAGGCTGCCTTAGGCATTCTTACCTGCCAGTATAAACACTGTTCTCTAATACAAGGTTATATATTATTAGAGTCTACAAAAAGAAAAAGAATTTTTTTTATCATTGTGTAGGCAGAGCTTTTTGCATGACTGAACCTGCCTATGCATGCTGGGTACTAAATATCATATTCTTTCAAGGAGCCTTCTATTGCTTCCTTCTTCTGTTTTTTTTTTTTTATTATTATTTTCTTTCTTTTTCAAGGCAGACTCTGAAATGTGCATGTGAATCCTGTTTCCATAGCGATTGCAAGCATCAGTGATAACCCAGAACTTCTAAGTTATAATGTATGGCTACCCTATTAATGAGTTTCAACCTGCATTCCCATGAGACAGTGGCTGAACTACTGATAGGTAAGGTCAGACGCCATTGCCAAACTTTAAATTGAATCAGAATAGATCAAAATGCAATGGAAGGAGTGTCCTTTTTGAAATTGGACTATCCAAAAAAAATATTTTTTTGGAAGGAAAACTATTGCTTTTGTGGTTTGTAATGCCCAGATGGAAAAATTCCTAAAGCAGATTCAGCTTCTTTTGGGTTATTAATGGCATATTGTCATTTTTTTCCATGCTATTTGTGAGCATATTTTCCAGGGGTACCTCAGACTATAAGAAAGAACACAGCTCTTTGCTCCAGGAAGAGGAGATGTGGAGGCTAATTCTTGCCAGGTTTGGAGTAACATTAGTTCTATTTTAACTTATTGATTTATTTATTCATGCACTAAGTCCTAAGTCTCAGCACCTGCCTTTGGAGCGCTCCTGTATTAGTGGAAAGCTCAGTCATATCAGCCAGCAATTTCTATAGTGTGCAAGAGTGGTTACAGGGGCCTTTGAGGGATGTTTCTCAAGGTCTTGAAAGGCCTTTCCATGGAGGTGATCTCTAGGATAACACCTAGGGGAGAAATGGAATTTATCCAAGTGAAGAGAGGAGGACTCTTGGGGGCTGACAAAACAGATGGAGGTGAGAGGCAATGTGGGTTTTCCAGGGAGCTTCACAGAGTCCTAAAGGAGGAAAATGCAAGGGATTAGAGAGGTAAGAAGGGCTATGAAAGAATTCATGTATCACCCAAAGTCAAAGAGAGCCACTACGATTTTGAAGCAGGAGAGTGACATAATCAGTCTCATGTTTTAGAAAGACCACTGTGGCTGTAGGGTAGGGCCCGGAATGGAACAGGGTGGGAGAACAAAGCTGGAAGCAAGAGCACACACATGTGACATTGCTTTCAGAAAGCTAATGATTTTAATGTTCAAATGTTGAATCTCTTACCTTTTACTCCCAGCAAAGTCATACCCTCTTCTATAATACCAGTGCCATGAAAAACTCAATCCACAGATCAGCAACATCAGCATCATATGGAAGTTGGTTAGACATGCAAATTCTTGGGCTCCACTGCAGATTGACTGAGTCACCATCTCTGGGGCTAAGCTAAGGCCCAGCCATCTCTGCTTTAACAAGTTTCCCCGGTGATTCTCATGAATATTCAAGTTTGAGATGCACCACATCTTTTTAATTAACTAACTCAACTAACTTTCTATGGAACAGATTTTGATGTTACTGTGGGCATATACACGCGTGTGTGATGTGTATACAATTTTGCAAAAATATGTCACATTGAATGTCGGGGCACTGCTGCACACTGGTTGGCTGAGAAATTCTCCCAGGTCCGCTGCCAGATTCGGATCACAGCTATAATCAGTCTGGCCCCACCCTTCCCCATGCAACTCTTTCTCTAGTCCCTCCTCCATACCCTCCTGTACACTGTGCTCCAGCTACACTGGTGTGATAGGCATTCCACTACTACCTACGCAGTCCCAGAACTTTTCTATGTCTTCATCTTTGCTTGGTCTATTCATTTTGCCCAGAATATTTGTCTCCCCGTTTTACTGCTCTTCTTACTCATTCTTCAACATTCAGCACAAATCACAGTTTGGTGTCCTAAATCAGAATAGTGAGTGCTTACCTGGGGGGAGGCAGAAGAGTGTAGAAATCAACAGCAAAGGCTTTGGAATGAAAAATATCTGGGTCTGAATCTAGGCTCTGCCATGTAGTAGCTGATTCACCTAAGGCAAAGCACAATTTGAGTCAGTTTCCTTACAATCAAATGAGAATAATAATAAAAATACCTTCCATTTGTATTGTTGGGATGATTAAGTGAGAAGATGCTAATAAAATGCATAACTTCTAGTAAGAATTAAATGAATGGCAGCTATTATTATTCTCATCTACATACATTTTCTCTACATTTGTTAAATTAATCATTTCTGTGTAGCACTAGACATTTCTGAATGTCTCTCTTTCTTCTTTCACTGGGAACCTTGGAGACAGTAGCTGTGCTACTTCTCTCAGCACAGTTTCTTATGCCCACCCGATGCTGCAGAACGGAACTGAGAATTTTGCACTTGAGCATTTCTTCCTCCTGTTGAATTGGATTCCATAATTCACCTGTAATTTACCTACTCAAATACAGCTTGTTCCCTGAGGTTTCTCAAGCTTCACTGCCACGAGCCGTGAGGGGCACATGTGCAGACAAAGTGAAAAGGTCACCGTCCCAAAGTGAAAGTCTTAAGGGCAGCTGCCTCACATAACCTCGTCTTTGAGGATAGCCTTTGTGTTTGCATCACAACTAAGTCTGCAAAGTAGGAGATGAAATGGGAGGACAGCAAGCTGGATTTGGATGTAAAGCCAGTCTACATTTTAATTTTAAAATGCATTGAAATGTCTAGGACAGACTCAAGTTTATGAAATAAAGGAATTAATTCTGTCTCATGAAGCCAAAGCACAGGTGAGAACCACATTCAATTATTACAGTAACACATGACACTTTTTATTCTCAAACTTGTTTCTGATTCTTTTTTTCCTTCTCAACTTCCTTATTATTAAGTACTGTCTACTCTCATGGCAACATAAAACTTTTAGCACTGGAAGGGGCCTTAAAGATGTGTTATTCCAACTACTTCACCTTACAGGTAAAGTTCCCTATCTCATAAGAAGCAGAGACCAAATTCTAACCCAGGGCTTCTGAAGCCAAGGGGAAACTATATATGTATATAGCTGCATGATCTCTCCCTTTATAAATGGGGACATAAATTGAAGACAGATTAAAGTGTGTTTTTAAGTTGATTTGGAGACTGCTATTCTATTTAGAACTCAGAAAAGCCTTCAAGGAGAGTATGTCCTTTCTTAGGCAGCCTGACTGTGGTCTAGCAACCAACTCCCTCTCCAGCTGACACTTTGTCTTCTCAAGCTGCATGGGGATCCACTTTGACCCTCCAGTTGCACCTGGGGGTAAAGATAGTACAAGAGAATAAGGAAGATTAGGGTGCACATGGGACAGGCCACTGGGCTGGCCTGCCCCCCATGCCCTTGCCCAAGAATTTTTTATCTTCTCTGAGTGACCAAACAGGAGGCACCCATGCACTGCCCCCTCACTGTTCTCTGTCCAAGCTTCCTCACTAGTGAGATGGAAAACTACCTATGGCAAAGGGATGTTGGGAGGATTCCATGATGTAATACCTGGGGAGTGCTCAGAAGAGTGGCAAGCACTGGGTAAGCACTCAGTCAATATTGGCTCTTTTTAATATTTTTTTTTTGTTATTGTTAGCACTGTCTCCGAGCTTCCCATGGGCTCTAGTGATCAATCACAGCCATCATGGTCCCTGCCTTTAAGCCTAGCTTTGAACCAGGGCAAACTCCCCTGCTCACATATAGGTGAGTGAGGCATCACAGGGTCAGCATGCTTTTCAAATCGCAGACTAGGCTTTGTGTTTGAAACTGAGACTTGGCTGCACCAAAATTAGACCTTGTGGTGGACTCTATGATCTGCCACTTAGTTCTCTGTTTAGGATTACAGCTGCTGAGAGTTTTCTTGACAGACTGCTCTCTGAAGTTAATCCCCGTAGCTGAGCAATTGCCTCAAATGAAGAGAAACACTTCACCCAAGATCACACTCCCTTCCTGGGGTGACCCAAACCCAGTGACTGATCAATGTAGGGGTATGAAGGGCCTGTCCATCTGGGCCCAACATAAGACAATTCAGAAAGGTCATCCGAGCGTCAGAGCTCCCTATGGAGCTGGCCAAGGCCTACTATTGAGACTTTCTCATAGCTGGACTTCTTTCTCTTCCCAATCTCACTTCCTTCCCATCCCTTTTACTGGTGGTGTTCCAAAGAGCATCCTGTAATAACTTCCTGCATGCTTATCTCAAACTCAGTGTCTGCTTCCCAGGGAAACCAACTGGCAACAGACCTCTAGCATCAAAAATGCTGAACTGTGTGTGACCTAGCGTTAAACTCGGATGTCTCTGCCCAGTCCTCAGATGGGCAAGCTGACGTCCTCTGTAGCTGTTGAAGTTACAGAGCTACTCTTGGCTGCTGGATTTTTCTTGGCAGGGCAGCATACATAGTTAGTGTCAGTGGGCTATTAGCCATGAGAAATAAACAGAGGACAGAACATCCACCTTAAGGATTGCCACACTTAAGTATTGCTGTAACAGGACTTTCCTTCTAACTCCTGGCATGGAACCTGGAAACAGCCAAGGCTGACCTTGGCCAGTCAGCTCTGTTGGAGCTTTAATTAGCCTTTATGTTGAGGTCCAGAAGGACCCTCAAATATACTTTAACAAAAATGTATCAGGGATTTTCTGGTCCATTAGTTCATCAGACTTTGGTTAGTAGGGACTCTTACGTATGAACATTGGTTGGTGACAAGCTTAAGTCCAACTGACTTCAAATAGATACCAGCTATGTTCTTAATAATCCATGCAACACACCTAAAAATGTGGATGGCCACACCATCTGTTAGAAGACACATGGAAGTTATCATCATGAGATGGAAGCTCTTCCACGGTAACTTTGAAACACACTGAAGTTTTATCACAGTTTGAGCAATATGTATAGTCTTGGTGTAACAACTCCAAGACTCCAATCTGTACCTTTCTGGTGCCTGTGATAAGGAAGAAAAAAATAATATTCTAATTCTCTGTCTGCCTTTTCTATTGTTAAAAAAAAATATCCTCTGTAACATTGGATTTTGAAAAAAATATGATGGAGAAGAATAAAAGTAATATGCATGCTATTTAACATTACTTATTTATTTTCATGTGCTACCATTAATATCCCTGGGGTATCCAAACCTGGTTATATCCCATCTGTTTTCTTCCTGCCACAAACAAAACTTCTATGGCCTGGGAGGCTGTTTTTCCATTGCTGTGAAGCTTCAGAAAGAATGTGTGAAAACTTTCTAGAGTGTGGTGTAAGCATCATGGAAACAGAAGAAAAATTAAAAAAAAAAAAAAAAAAGAGGGAAAGAAAAACCCAAAGCAATGGTATTCTAGAATCTAGATCTTCAAATCTCATTTCAGGACAAGAAATGAGAATAATTATTCAAGGAAGATAATATGTTTATTGGCAGTTTCTTGACATCCCAAGCCTCCAGCCATTTTTTTATTTTGATTTTAACTTCTAACTTCTATGTATTAAAGTGTTGATAGTTCAGCTCATCTGAGATCCAAAGAAAGTATGGTAGAAACTTTCCTAAAAAGTCCACATGGTGACACTCTTATCTGTAAATTCATTGTCTCTTGAGGGCCCAAGAATATAAAAGTACATAGAGAGGTTGATACTGTCACTAATGCTCCTTTGTTTAAGTAAGTTCAATCAAATATCCCTGAGCTTAAAATTTTACATAAATGTGAAAAGTATAAATAACAAACATTTTATTTGAGTATATACCATGTGGCAAGCACTATGGTAACATTGGAGATGCAAAGACGAATGATACAGTCCATGTTATCAAGTAGCACCTTTAACTGGGGCAAATGTTCACTAAATAACTATGACACATTGTGGTAAAAGATATAATAACCTGATGTTAAGAAAGCACAGATAAAAGATATTGAATGTCCATTTAAAATAGATTCCCTCCTGACCTCTATCCATAGAATATGCCTAACACCACATCCTTGGTTAGTATTTAAGGGTAGGAGAGAGCATTTTATGATCATCTCCAATTTAAATGTACTTTTCCTTATCCTTAATCTTCTTATGCATGCTGAAACAGTATGGTATATTGGAAATAATTTGGATTTGGAGTCAGAACACATGAATTTGTATCCAAGATCTGTTTCTTTTAATTGAGTCTCAGAGTAATGTGATAGATTCCATGAAGTTTTGTCATCTGTAGATGGGAATAAGAGATAATGATTAGGTAATTAATGATAATGGTTATAATAACAATAATAATGATACCTAACATTTATTAAGAATTTCTTAGTGCCGGGACCTGTTCTAAGTGTTTGCAGGCATTATAATTTCTTATCATTTTATGAGATAATTACTATTATTATTCTAAGTTTACAGTCAAGGAAATTGGGTACAAGAAAAGTTAAAGTTTATAGACGGTTAAGATAGTTTTCACCTAGTTGTGTCAACGCCAAGACTGAAAAGCAAGAAGTTTGATTCTCTTCACCACTATGCGACAGCTAGAATAGCCTGATATCCCTATGTTGATGACTTGTAATGGAGTTCAACTGGGATATAAGAAAATACTTTGTAAACATGCACGTACAGATTGTGTTGCACAACATGGATATTTTAACAATAAACATTTGCATATAATTGTCAAATTTGCATCATGTCTAATTTAGTAATGCCAGCCAGCATTTTAATATTTAGAATGTCAAGGGAACTTCTGGGACCAGGATTTGAAAGATGGAGCTATAACATAAAAATTGGCATAAATAGCCCGACATCTTTCTATAATTTTCTGCCATGGAACAGACTTCATTGGAATGATGTTCATCTAAAATTCATTCAGGCTCCTTCAGGATAGCCAGCTTTACTTCTTTACAAACCCTACTGACATAACAGTCAAGAAGTATGAAAGGGACTTCATTATAACATAACTAAAAAGAGGAGAAAGGCCTAGTGTCTGACCAGAGATTTTAACATATTTCTGAATGACTAAAAACAGAAGGGGTTATTTTAACAGATGAAATAGTGGAGGATGCCACAGCTCACAACACAGAAGGCAGAAGAGGAGGCAGCTGAACAGCCTTTGCAGGGTTTCTGGGCTAGGAGTTAGCAGGTGCAGAGAGTTGAAGTGGAAAGTGGAACTCAGAATGATTGATGGAAATACTATCTCAGAAATAACTATTACAGGTACATCACCCCACAGTCCCATGTGGAGAGACCGCCTCTAGGTTCAAACAGGAGAAAGAGTCCTATAAAAGTATTTACAGATCTGGATTCCTATTGTAGTTCTTGGTACCCTATAGTAAAACCTTCTTGTTTTGATGATAGGTAAGTTGCTCAACCTGCCTCTTTTATTTCTTTCTCTTCGGCCTCCAAAGTAAGGCTCCCCACTGGCTGATATTAACTTCTCTTTCAAGTGGAGAAAGAGACCTACACAGTACCAAGGAAAATTAATATCAAGTATTTTTTTAAGTGAACCTATTTCTGCATTTCTAAGTTCGAATGTATAACCTGGGATCACAGGGCATTTTGGGAAACTTATAGTTCTCAATTAAAAAACAAATTGAATAATTAAAAAAGGACCCCAGAGGAAAATGAGAGAGTTCAGGGAATAGAAGATAAGTTAAAAACAAACCAATTTAGTACCCTCTGATAGTTGAGAAAATATTGCATGCATAAAATAAGAATAGGATGTTATGAAAAGGAGCATGTAAAGAAAAAAAGAAAATTCTTGAAAATATAACTATAATTAAATACACTTGAGGAAAGAGAAAACACAAAATAAAAATTAAGAGATAAAGGCCACATACAGGAGGTTGAATATCTATCTAATCAGAGCTCCAGAAAGATAGAACAACATAGAGGGAAGGAATAAACAAAGAAATAATAGAAGAAAATTTCCCAAAGTTTAATATATCCAGTTTAAGTTTCCCAGGAAATGCCAAGCAGAATAAGTACAGAATAACCCATGCTGAGATTATGGAATGATTATAAAAGCTTCTGAGAGATGGGCAGTCAGTGGGGTATAGGTTGCCAAAAAATAAACCATAATGGTACATAGTATTACAAACACTAGAGGCCAGAAGGCAGTGGAGCAATGACTCAAAGTTCTGAAGGAACATGTTTTCAACATAGTTTTCTATGCTCAGGAAAATTATTAACCAAGGCAGGAAGCCAAATTAAGACATTTTCAGATGGGCAAGGACTGAGGAACTTTTAATAACCACACATGCTTTTGAAAAAAAGTTACTTGAGTGATGGCTTCAGGGAAACCAAAAATAGAAGGAATGCAAGAATGAGAAAAATGAGGAAGATACGAAAGCCAAGAAACAGTGTAATGAAATAAAAGTCCAGGATGAACATTGTATAGTGAACCTTTGAAGCAATAGGTCAGTATTAGACAAAGACATATGAGGGCACTATGAAGAATATCCTTAAGCATGAGTATTCATTTTAACAAAGGGTGTGATTTTGAAGTGGGTGGTCTTGGTAATTAGGTGAAAGCATGTGCTGAATTTATTAACAAAAAATATAATTAAAATAGTGCACATTAAAAAGCAGAGGAGAAAAATAGATAAAGAATAATAGGTTCAGGCTTCTGGTTGACAAAGATGGTAGTGTAAGATGCTCCAGGGAGCCAATACCCCACAGACTCTTTGAACAACTAGCAGAAACTGGCCGAGCCATCTTCCACAAAATTCCAGAAAACAGTTGACACACCTTTAAAAATGGTGGGAAAAGCTCATAGCACACTTACTGGCCCCTCCCCCAACCTCTCTCTGGGGCATGGTGTGGAATCAGTCTATGCTCCCATGGTTCATTCATTCCCCTCCTCATTCCCATGTCTTCCTTAATGTTCCCAACATCGGTGGCTTCTCCCCTTGGATTTCCTCCCCTGAGGTCCCCTTTCACCTAGGAAGACCTCATTAGCCTTCTTATCTGCTCTTACTCTCTTTCTCTCCGGCTCCTAACCACCCTCCTTTCCCTAAGGCTAAGAGTAATCCGGCAGAACACAGAGAGTGACTCTGCAGAGTATCTCTGGTGGCTGGGGGAGGGGACACAGGGAACAAATGACACAGGCCCCTGCCCCCTCACACACAGTTTTCCCTCCTTTCCTGGGTTCCAGCTGGGACTAGGGAAGGCTTAAGATGAAAGGCATATCATCAGTGTTTATGTTATGACTCATCTTGAGCTTTCCTGCAATGCCTGTACATGACATGCCAGTCTTTCTGCAAACTCATTTGGTTTCAGTCTATTGCATTTAATCTATCAGACAAGGTCATTTTCAAATGAGTTTTCTGGTTTTCAGTGTAAGCCACTCTGTTCTATTTAGTATTGTTTTATGTGAAAATTTACAGCGTGGATTGTAGAACCAAATAGACCTAGGCTCTAATCCCGGTTCTACCATTTTCTACACATTCACGCTTTTGTATCCACAGTTCCAAAACACAAAATGCTCCACCTGGGGAATTCCTGCTATTCTCTTAAGCAATATGGGCTCCCAATTCAATAAGCCAAGCCCTCGATCTAGAGCTTGGCTTGCCCTTATGAAACTTCTCTCTCCAATGGCAAAACTAAGCCTACTTATAACTATGCCTAAGAGTCACCACCAGAGAACCTATTTTGTTGCTCATATGTGGCCTCTTTCTAATCCAACTCTGCAAGTTAAGTCCTACCCTTCCCCCTACATGGACATGATTCCCATTGTGGGTCTCAGGTCCTGTTCCACACTCTGTGACTAACTGCAGTCGGCTAACCTGACTCTCTGGCCACCTAGTATCTGATCTCAAGCATGAGAGGGTTTAGAGATGGGAGTTGGTTAGGCTCTGGAGCAGGTACCTGCTCAGTGGTCAGTACAGATGTAGGTGGAGGGAAAGAAGTTGGCCAGCCATGGCGACAGGCCAGCAAAGTGGGCTACCATGAAAGTGTTCTGATTATGACTAGGGGCAGCGCCACTAGGAGTGGAAGACGTTCCCCTGGTCTTATCGGGAGCATATATGTGGCTGCTTTTAGAATAATGATGATAATAACCATCATAATTGAGTATGTACACTATGTCCAGCATTCAGCATGCATCATTTCATTTAACATCACAATAATCCTACAAAGTTAGTCAGGGTCGAGACTAGAGTAAGGCAAGCAAGGTGCCCAGGGTGCAAAACATTAAGGAGGTGCTCACTCTCAGGGTTGTGTAAGTACAGGACTGGCACCTGAGAGTGAGTGCCTCCATATGTTGACTACGCTGGGTGTCTTGCTTGCCTCACTCAAGCCCTGGCCCTGGAGTTAGTATTATTATCCCCATTTTACAGAAAAGGAAATTGAAGAATGGAGGGTGTTCTAGTTTGCTAATGCTGCTGGAATGCAAAACACCAGAAATGGATTGGCTTTTATAAAAGGGGGTTTATTTGGTTATTCAGTTACAGTCTTAAGGCCATAAAGTGTCCAAGGTAACACATCAACAATCAGGTACCTTCACAAGAGGATAGCCAATGGTGTCCGGAAAACCTCTGTTAGCTGGGAAGGCATGTGGCTGGCATCTGCTCCAAAGTTCTGGTTTCAAAATGGCTTTCTCCCAGGATGTTCCTCTCTAGGCAGCAGTTCCTCAAAAATGTCACTCTTAGTTGCACTTGGGGTATTTGTCCTCTCTTAGCTTCTCCAGAGCAAAAGTCTGCTTTCAAAGGCCATCTCCAAAATGTCTCTGTAAGCTGAAGCTCCTCTCTCAGTTCCAGGGCATTCTTCAGAGTGTCCCTCTTGGCTGTGTCAGCTTGCTCCTTCTGTCTGAGCTTATATAGTGCTCCAGTAATTTAATTCAGACCCACCCTGAATGGGTGGGCCAGCACCTCCATGGAAATTATCCAACCAAAGGTCTTGTCCACAGTTGATTGAATCACATCTCCATGGAAACACCCAAGGATTCCAAAATCTAGTCAACACTAATATGTCTGCCCACACAAGATTGCACCAAAGATAATGGTGTTTTGGGGGACATAATACATCGAAACCAGCACAGAGGGTAAAGGCATTGCTCAACATCATGCAAGTTCAGTCCACAATGCCTTATCCAAAACCTTCAGAGTCCAATGTAACCAGAATTCAGAGGTTTTATTTTTCAGATTTACAAAGGCAATAGGATACAGATACCAAATTTTACATAACTATGATCATGGTATGGGAAAGAAGTGTCAAACCAAACATTTCTAAAACAAAACTTATGCATATTCATACTAAGCAGGATACATAAAAACTAAAAATAAAAATAACCTCACATCAATTCAGGTCAGTTTTCACCACCAAATAAGCTTCCTGCAAACTTGCAAAGTTTAATAGTTCCCCTTAAGGGGACTTTACAAATACTTTTTTACTTTATGCCTAAAATATTCTGGGATAAATGAAGCATTACATTAGCCTGTACAGAATAACAAGAACTCATTCTCTATTCTAGTTTCCTTGTAATTATGTTGTTTAAATAACTGACCAGACAGGTTAAATTAGATAGTGTGCTACAGAAAATATAAATTTTGTACCAAATAAACCTGTTTTCCTTTGGTCTCACACAGAAGTTGGAATTTTAAAATACAGTCAATATCATCCTTTACCCTGTATTCTAGTTTACCTTAGACCTAACCTAATCTATTTCATTCATATCTCTAATTGAAGTCTGAACTCTTTTTCAGTTTCTTTAACAGTTGCTGTATGGAGTAATGCTGACTTTCAGAGCTGCAGAACTCTAACTCTGAGTGTCAGGTGTCACACAGATACCCAAATTTCCTGGTTATACACAAAGAGCTCAATATCTAAGAATTTAGAAATGATAGTTAAAACTCAAGAATAGATGTGACTGCTGTAAGAGCTTACAATCTAGGAAACTTTACTGTAACAGTAACTTTTTAAATATAATTTTAAAACTGTAAGCAGGCAGGAAATTGTAAAATGTAACCTTCAAAGCTGGAGGTGGGCTATAGTGGAGGCTCTTGTTCTCACAAAGGAGCAATTTGTAAACGTAAGTCTGCAAACATTAAAGAGGTGGTTTTGCAAAACAAAATGGCATTAAATATTCTGACCGCCGTGCAAGGTGGTACTTGTGCTCTAATTAATGTTCAGTATTGTATGTATGTGCCTGATAATTCACAAAATGTAACCCTTTTCATCTTCCAGAACTCCATTCTTCCCCAAAGGAAATTTACAATACCTGCAAGTTATGAGTCAGAAATTTCACCAGATAACTCCTTAATAACTTCACCCCAATTGTCAGCACGAAGCAGCCAGAATGACCAACTACCCAATTCCCAAGATTGGAAATGAATATTATTTTAAGGGGGAAATTATAACAGTAACTTTTTAAATAAAATTTTAAAACTGTAAGCAAACAGAAAATTGTAAAATTTAACCTTCATACCTGGAGGTGGTCTATAGTGGAGGCTTTTGTTCTCACAAAGGAGCAATTTGTAAATGTAAGTCTGCAAACATGGAAATGTAAAGTTTGCACCTTGTCTCCTAGCTCCTGAAGAAAACGGAAAATGGGAAATAACTAAATTACTGAAGTTCTCCAAACATGTTACATGATATGTAAATG
Organism: Choloepus didactylus; assembly: GCF_015220235.1. Classification (NCBI taxonomy): domain Eukaryota; kingdom Metazoa; phylum Chordata; class Mammalia; order Pilosa; family Megalonychidae; genus Choloepus; species Choloepus didactylus. Next base: position 43,046,446 of record NC_051334.1, on the reverse strand, counting down.
TAAAAAGTTTGCACCTTGCCACCTGGTTTCTGAAGAAAACAGGGAAATAACTAAATTGACTCCTTTTGTCTCTAATGCATTTAGCCAATTAAAGAATCACTGGGAGACTGCCTCAAACCTCCCAGATAGATGGGCCTTTTGTCTATCATTTTTGTTGCATGTTGACTGAAAGGATTATCTCTCTTTGTATCTGAACCTGGGGATAAAACTGAATTGGAGAAGCACTTTGGGAAGCAGATTTGGGAAAACTTCCTCTGCTTTCTGCCAGCATAAAAATAAACCATCTTTTCCTCTTTGGCTGGGTTCGGTGTGACTTCTATTAGCCGTGCCGAGCAACGAACCCATATTTGGGAAGTGCCCCTTCTTCATTACAATAAGCCTTATTAAACATTCTGTACTCCTGCATCATCGATTGCCCGATCTCTGTCCATGTTCTGTCGTCTGATCACCTATGCTCTCAAATTCAACTCTCAGCATTTGCTCATAATAGTTAGTTTGTATTAGTGAGGTCTTAAATATTTATCCTTCTGTTTCTGACTTATTTCACTCAACATAATGTCCTCAAGTTTCATTCACCTATTTGCAGGCCTCACAACTTCATTCCCTCTTGCAGCTGCTCAATATTCCTTTGAATGTATACAACACAGTTCACCCTTCTATTCATCAGTCGATGTACCCTCAGGCCACCTTCATCCATTGCAATTTGTGAATACTGCTGCCATAATCACCAGTGTGCAAATGACTATTTGTGTTTCTGCTTTCAGTTCTTCCATGCATATACCAAATCATGGGGTTGCAGGATCATATGGCAACCCTATACTTAGCTCCTGTAGAACCACCATACTGCCCTTTAGAAGGGCTGCATCATTCTACTTCCCTACAAACAGTGGATAGGTATATCTCACTCTCCACATCTTCTCAAGCACTTGTATCTTTCTGTTTATTTTTTAAACAGTTTTATTCACACACCATACAATCCATCCTAAGTGAACTATCAATGGCTCCTGGTATAATAACATAGTTTTGCATTCACTATCACAATCTATATGAGAACATTTCCATTTCTGATATTTTTCTCTGTATTCAATTCAGCATTTGTAGGGACCTTCTCCAATCTATATCCTCCTCCAGAGTTTCAAACAATTCATAATTATCCTTTTTATTTCATTGATTTTCTGGGGAGAGATTTTCAGTAGCTGTTTATGTCACCATGTTGATGACATCACCCCCAGAATGGGGTTTTAATGCTTAGTTAGTACAGATTTTCTGTTTGGGATGATGGGAAGGATTTAGTAATGGATGGTGGTGATGATACCACAACCCTGTGAATCTGGTTAACACCACTGAAGTATTTATTTGGAGGTGGTTTCAAAGGGGAAATTATAGGTTGTATATATGGTACTAGAATAATTAAAAAAAAATACCATGGGACTGTACCACACAACAAGTGAAACAATGTAAACTATGGACTATTCTTAACAGCTTAATTATAATAATATTGTTTCATTAATTGTAATAAAGATACCACACTAATGCAAAATGTTATAATAGGGAAAACTGTGGGGAGGGGCGTTATATGTTAACTCTTTACCTTACGCATGATTTTTATGTAAACCTACAACTCTCTAATTAAAAAAGTCCTCTTGGTGAAAAGGAGAGAACAATATGGTCAGAATAAAAAAAGCAAAATGGAATTTGACATAATATTTACCAAGTGAGTTAGGGAAGGCAACAGGTGCAGCAACTTTCAGAGATTTTTGGTTTGGTTTGGTTTGGTTTGGTTTTGTGAGTGGAGGGGACTGGTCAACAGTGAAAAAGTATTCTAAGAAGCTGTTTTACATTCCATTATCTATAATATCAGGAATGAAATTTCCACTAGATAGAAATAGACTGTTAGAACTATACCTCATAGGCACTGAAAGTTTTTTTAAAGTGGAGTATAATAAAATGCATTTAACACTAAAGCTACTTTGAATATAATTTAGTCTTTGATGATGCAGCAAAAATCCTAAGATGATGCATTGATTGGAGTTCATGATTCTGGATGTCTTGTCCTGATGAGGCATGGAAGTATTGATTAATTTACCTGGAGGATAAAAAGCAGGGAGAGTTCTTTATTTTGAGCTATACACACACACACACACACACACACACACACACAACACATACAGAGAGAGAGAGAGGGAGAAAGAAAGAGAGAGAGAGAGACTGAGGAACAGCATTCATGACTATCAGCGTTTTCTAAACTAGATCTCAGAAAACTTACACATGTTCATGTTCTCTATGGACACTGTGGAGGTAGAAATTGCCCTCTAAAGTATTTAACTCATGGACTCCTCAGTGGCAGGAACAATGGGAACTGTCTGCTTCAAACCTGTCCAACCACCAGCACCAAGACTCTATCCCCAATCTCCTTAAACACTTGCTCTAAAGTGGCATAGAATTTTGTTTCAAACCTTATTCCATAGAGCACTAGAAATGTAATAGAAGGGTCTCAAGTAGGCAGAATTTGTAAGGGAGGAGGCATCTAACCTATCCATCTCCTCTACCTTGTTCTTAACTAGAACAGCTTCTCTCTTTTCTGCTTTATCTATAATGCTTCCCAATAAGATTACATATGAAGAAATACTTTGCTTCTAGGGAAAAACAATTGCCAATAATAACTACTAAATTATGGATTACTAGATTGTAATTCTATCTCCCACGTTGAAATCTATGATATATTGCTTGACTTTAGAGCAGCTACTTCTGGTCCTTTGAATCACATTGAATTACCCAGTTCCACAATGCCCAGCCACTGATAGCAGCTTTCTGTATCTGATAGTATCCAGGTCCATCTGGATCTGCTCTTTCTTGAATTCCTCCTTTAGCACATCCCACCCTTGGCCCCACACTCTGGCCTCAAGACCCACCTTAGATCCCCTTGCTATGCTAGCCTATTGAGCTACGCCAGCCAAATTTCCACTTTGCCCCACAGTTTGACACAGCTTCAGGTTGGAGATACCCCTTATCAACCACGGATCCACCTCTGCCCCAGCCAACCTCTTTACCAAAGATACAGACCAAACAAAATGCAGTTTGTGCTATGCATGGGGACAGTGGGAGAGAATTCATGCGGAGGTAGGAGATCTGCATGGCAGGCTTCTGCCTGACATAGTCTGGGCTTAAGGAAAGTGTGCTTGCTGAGCATCCCTGAGGGACCATGGGTTTGCCAACACTGTCATGTTCTCTGAAAGGCAAATGCTGCCCTACTTATTCTGTGACTCACTCAGTGCCTATTTCCTCTTGGAATTAACCCAAGGAAGAGTCCTCTCGGCAAAATAAAGTTTGCCTGCTTCCTTGTGTGTGGCCTGCTTATTTTATTTATTTATTTTTTTTTTTTGGACATTTATTTGAGAAGTGCAGAGGAGCCTGAGGGCCCTTTTTCCCATTTTGTTTGGTGTGTCTTCTTAAAATTGTATCTTGGCTAGAAAAACTGTCTCTCCCTTGGTGGTTTCATAATTCACAGAGTGAACCATGATATCCTGAATGATCAACAGCAATATCCTCAGGGTGAGTAAAAAGAGTATCAAATATAATAGACATACTTTCCAACACTGGAACAGGGGCCTCAGGAAGAAGGACAAACATTCTATCTTGGTGATTGGCAAATGGGAGCCAGAGGAACAGAAGCATTAATACTTCACAGGGACCTAACAGCAGAGTTTAAACCCAATAGACCCTTGGGAGTTGAGGGAAGAGGTAGTTTTAAAAAAGCCCTTAATTTGGGAATGAGATGACATGCAGAATATGTCCTTATTCCTCTGAATTCTCCACTATTCTAACTGTATACTAAGTCCATGCCAAATTCTAAATACTTGATTTTTGAGGTCTTATCTTGAGTTACCTAGGAAACAGAGTCTGAGGCAAAAAAGCTTATGTGCTAAACTTTATTGGGGAGAGCAAATCCAAGAAAGCAGGAATGAGCAGGACAAGAGGCACTGAATTGTGGAAGGCAGTAGAAAAATATTATAGGATACGTTTTCAAGCTAGTCACAGCTTTGCAACAAGTGTAGGAGATTTCTTGGTTTTACAAGACATCTTCAGAATAGTTGTATGAACTATTGCATCTTAGAACAATCCATAATGATGGAAGGAAGAAGAATTTATCCTCAGGCTCCCTTTTGTCCCCTATCTTTCATTAGACAAGGTTTGTTTTATGGGGTATTAATTCCTAGTAGTGCATGATGTGCTGTGCAGGACCTAGGCACTCATTCCTCCAGCTGCTAGAAAAGTTGGCGGCTGATGGCTCACAGTGGGCTCTCTCAGGGAATTGCTTGAGGCCAGGGGTCAGCAAACTTTTCTATAAAGGGCCAGATAGTTAATATGTTAGGCTTTGCAGCCACATACTACTCTAGTCTGCCATTTTAGCATGAAAAGCAGGCAGAGACAATATGTAACATGTTCCAATAGCACTTATTTACTAAACAGGCAGCAGGCAGGATTTGGGCCACTGGCCATATTTTGTCATCCTTGATCTTAGGCTGAAGGGAATTGCTTTGTCCAAGGTCATGCCCCTCCCTGGGGCAGCCCACATCTAATGACTGCTTGATGGAGAGTGGTAGAACAAAGGTCCAACCCTTGCCTCAGTTCAGGACTTCTCTGAAGGGCCATCCCAGTTCCAGAGCTCCCAATGGGACCAGCTGAGACCTCTTCTGTGAAGTTCAAACTTTTCCCTATACCCAGTCAGGCTTCACTCACTTCCTTATAGGTGTTGTTTTGGTGGCGTGCTCCAGTAAACCTCCAGCCTGCAAAACTCCTTCTCAATGTCTGCTTTCTGGGGAACCCAACCTAAGACACTCCCCTACAATGTAAGTGGGGTTGCTCCCTTCAGTTCTTGGGAAAGCCAGAGTCCTGTGGGTCTACCACATCTAGGGTGCAGATGGGTGGTCTCTCTTTGCTGGTTGACCTCTAACAGTGGACAGGGCCACATCTGTGGCATACCTGGCTCCATGACCACAGGGACAGGACAAATCATTGCTATGGCAACTATAACTAGACAGCAAGGAAAGGGCACATATCTGGGTGGCAAGTAAGCTGGGCTTAATGTGTAGAATTTCAGAGATGAAAGAAATGTATAGTTATAACTCCTTAATCTTCCCATACCACTCTCTTCCTCTTCTTTTTTTAAAAAACGTTACCATGTTTTCTTTCCCCTTTTCTTCTCTTCCCTTCCCTTTCTCTCCTTTCTGTATTAGAGTTTGCCAGACAAACAAAACTGACAGGAATCACTCATATAACCTTGGTGATTGGCAAGTCCAAATTCCATAGGGCAAGCTGCAAGTTGGAAACTCTGATAAAGGTGAAGTTGAATTCCACAAGAGAAGCTGGATGACTGATGTAGAGACAGAAATTCTTCTTTCTGGCTTCTGAAATCCTCAGTCTGGCTTTAAGGCTGCCAACTGATTATATGAGGAAACTCTCCTCATTGCTCAGTGCAATCACCTTTGTTGACTGTAGATGCAATCAACTGTAGATGCAATCAACTGACTATAGATGCAAATCCATCTAAGAAATACACTCACAGTAACATCAGGCTAGACCTTGCTTGACCAAACAACTGGACTCAATAACCTGGTCAAGTTGACACATGAAATTGACCACCACACTTCCTTTCTCTTCCTTTATTCTCACCCCCTCACAATGTTACCATATACGTAATAATAGACTAGAGGAAAAAAGGTATAAAAGTAAAGGACATTAAAATTAAGTATAGTGACTTCAAGGAGAAGTGAAAGATGTACTATTTTTAAAGAGCACTTTTATTGAGATATATTCACACACAATACAATCCATTCAAAGTATACAATCAACAGCTCACAGGATAATCACAGAGTTGTGCATTCATCACTACAATCAATTTTAGAACATTTTCATTTCTCAAAAAATAAAAAAACCCATACCCCTTATCCTCTTTATTATTTTTACACAATATTTATTGAATTCTTCATATATGCTAAGTACTGTTCTAAGTATTTTACATGTATTGATTCAAAGATGTACTTTTCGTTCCACTATTTACTTGCTGTTTGACCTTATGAGGGTCAGCAACTTCAACTATAACGTGGAAACTGTAATATCTGATTTGCCTGCCTATTTCACTGACCACTATACCACATTTTAGAACAAATATTAAAGCACTATACATGGGTATTTTACACATAAGACTGTGCATTGTGCATGGGCTAAACCTATTAAAAATAAAAGGCTTTCCATGAGTAGTTATTTTCAACAAGAAGCCAGCAACCCAAAGCACACCATTCTTGTCCCCTCCGATTCATTTATGGTATGTTTTTGTGTGTTTCTAAAACATTAAAAAAAAATCAGACTCTCCAAGAAATATCAGCACGTCAGGAATTCTTGCTGCAAGTAGTTTGGTCTCCTAAGGCTTCTAGCCAAGGCTGTTGAAAATAGGTGGCCTGGGAAACAACATTGTGTGACTATTACCTAACACCTCTTAGGTTTTCCTAGGGTACAGAGTGCTAGGAAAATAACCCACACTGGTCACGCTTGAAGCTGGGGAACTTCCTGGAGAAGGAAGTAGACAGCAGCTACTAATTGGACTCACTTTTGTGGATTTTCAGTGGATCTGTGGAATTTCTTGAACATTATTTTAAGAAGTTAAACTTCAAAGTGTGGCATATACATCAAATGGAATATAATTCAGCTGTAAAAAGGAATGAAGTTATGATACATGCCACAACATGGATGAACCTTGGAAATATTATACTGAGTGAAATAAACCAGACACAAAAGGATAAATATTGTATGATAACACTTATATGAAATATCTATAATAAACAAATTCATTGAGTTAGAAAGGGGGGTGAAGGGAGATGGGGATGAGGAGTTATTTCTTATTGGGTGCAGAAGTTTTGTTTGGGGTGAAAAAGTTTTGATAATGGAAGGTGGTGATGGTAGCATAGCACTGTAAATGTAATTAATGCCACTGAATTGTACACTTGAAAATGGTTAAAATGGGAAAATTTTTATTTTATCGTGGTTATATATCTATAGATATATAACCACGATAAAAAAATTTAAAAGTTGGGCTTAAATGCCTCCTTTGTTAATTAAAGTTCACACTGGCCCTAAATGTCAAAGATAACTTCAGAATCCTACTTTAACAAAGGAGATAAGAATCAAGTTTGGAGAGTGGGATGAGGGGCAGGGACATCTTGCATGAGAACAATAGTGGGCTATTTTCTGTTTGTTTTTCATTATAAATGTGAGTCTGTCAGCATCCTGCTTGCTGTGCAAATTCTCAGTCAAAAAGAGACACCTGTTATCACTTCCAGAGGCGGGTTCTCACTACATGTAGAGTAGAGAAAAGCATAACAATGTCTGCCACTAGGGAAAAACAGTCCTAATGCCCCATTCCATCCCATGGTTTGCAGGAGTCAGGGACACCAGCAAAAACATGACTCACACAAAGCACTGATGGCAAAATATTTGCTCACATAGAAAAAAGACAGAGCAAGGGAAACTTCACTAGTGGACGTTGACCTCCAATGGCCAAAGGGTCTCAATCCTTGGCCCATGCGGGGAGATGGTCTATGCATGCTCCTTCCTCACCAGGAACAGATGTTCCGCCAAGGGTGAGTTTGATCTCCTAAAGCATGCATCCTTTAGCCAGACTGTCTCCAGTGGGTGTTCATGTATGCTCAGGGCAAAAGGGAAGGAATGTGCCAGCAGTCCACTATCTACTAGGTGATGTGTTTTACTTCAAGGCATTTCTGAGAAGGGATTCAGTCCAGGTTCATCATCCCATTCTCGGAGCCAGGATAACACAGTCCTTAGCACAGGGTTTATTTGTGGGTCACAGAGAAAGTTGTCAGGCTGCACTCAGATCTTCCCCTACCACAATAACATTTTTGAAAAGGTGTTTCCAAAAGGTGCCTTGTCTTTGATGCTCTGTCCCAGCACAAGGGCCCTGAGGAATTACAAGAAATTACTGGTGTCTTCGTTTAGATTCACCCAGAAACAGACCCTGAGACCAGTATAGAACACACACCTCCGTTATCTCAATTAAGAGGCAAGTCTCATCAGTCATTGGAAGAAGTCTGCTCCCAGGGGTGCATTTATTCCCCTTTACTTCCAATCTATGGCGTTCATGGGCAGAACAGACTCTTGCCACCAGAGAAGGCCTCAGACATGGAAATGCAGATGCTAGCAGTTGTAAGCCAAGGCAGGCTGTGCTGGATCTAAGAGGATATGAATGAGATATCAACGGTGTCTGCTACAGCTGGTTTTTACAACTAATTTTTAAGCCTTCCTACTAAAGTTTTAGATATCGTTTTTGGTTGTGGAACATCTGGCATAGACATATTCTAAGATGGCACCCAAATTTCCATGCATCTGGATAGTCATGTCTCCTTGTGATCCCCTCCCCAGAATATGGGAGACACCCATAGCTTGCTTCCAATCCATAGAATATGGCAGAGATTATAAGATATCACTTCCATGATTAGGATATGTAAAATTGTGACTTCTGTCTTCCTACCACTCTATCCCTTTTTGGTTTCGATGAAGTAAGCCTCCATGTTGAAGAGGCCCACAAGGCAGGGAAATGAGAGCAGCTTCTGGCCAATAGCCTGCAAGGAACTGTATCCTGCTATAAACATGTGAGCCTGGAAGCAGATCCTTCCCCATTTGAGCCTCAGATGAGACTCCACTCCTGGCCAACACCCAGATCTCATGAGAGGCCCTGATACTAAGGACTCAGTTAATGGATTCCTGACCCACAGTAACTGTGAGATAATAAATAGATATTATTTTAAGCTGGTAAGTTTGTGGTAATATTGTTATGCAGCAATAGATAACTAATATGGCATCCCAGGAGGAGGCATGTCTAAGGGGTTTGGTTAAGGGAAAAGATGAGCCTCTGTTAAGTGTTAGGAAGTGTGAGTGTAAAATAGAAGGGGAGCCAGAGAGTGGAACAGGCTAGTAGTTAGGTGTGGACCTGATGATCTCTTTGGGCAACAGGGAGGGTCCTGAAATCCTACCAATGAGGGCAAAGACTATCGTTAGGAGATTGCAAGTATAAATGTTCCACAACAACAGTGTTCAATGAGAATGCATGATTCATGTGTTAGAGCCCATTTGATACTGAAGAGGAAACATATGGAAACATATTCAAACAAACCTTTGCATATAGTAGGTCTTCCACAAAGTTGCTCATGTCTATTATTCATTTGCTGAAAGTAGTTGTATGGTTATAGTAATAATGAAGCTGGGCTGTGGGTTAAATGAAGCAGGAAAACCATTCTCAAAGTCCACATCCTCTATGAGAAACCCTGAGAAAGGGGCAGTTCAGTAGTAAGGAAATACTCTATGCTTGCTACCAGTTGACAGGGCTCATGACAAAAGACAAGACAGGAAATTCCCACTAGACACATGGGACTCAACATCACAGCACTGAAAGGAGATGGCATGATAATTCCCTTATGTTTTTTCTGCATTTGATTTAGTAGTAAGATAAAGCACTTGTTAAAAGGTAAATCTCTGGTCTGCAGAGAGATGTTGAATGAAGTCAAGACCATGAGGGGTTATTTTTTTTTTGCTAAGGCTGATGCTCTACTTCTTTAGCCACAGAATCCAGTAGCAATGGATATTCTGTGTGTTCCAAAGGAAGAGAAGAGAAAAGGGAATTCCCCATCTGTAATACATGCTTCCTACATATAAGCTGAAACATCCTCTTTTCTGTTTTCTTTCCTACCACTTTGTGATGGTTGGATTTCCTACTCACAGGGGTGTTGTGATGGGGGAGAGTTCTAAACCTCAGAATAAAGTGTTTTATATTTTTCCACCTCTATGACTGAGGCTGGATGAGCCTATTATAAAATACCTTAAAATTACAGTTACTTCTGTGTCTGAAAGCACTGCCCTGGGCCTTCTGAAATCATCAAAGTAATGACTCATAAAAAAGAGCTTAGCCAAGCATCTGAAGGACTAAGGTAACACCATCAAAAGGCTTTATAATAAAACAATTGGTAGGGAAATCATCCCCAGAACAACTGATTTTTCAGTGCATTCAACTAGTGCCTAATAGTGATAACCATCAACTTAAAGGGGTAAATATACTCTACCATGTAAACCTCTGGAGGTGCTTTACGATAGCTACAATTTCAGAGAAATGAAACCTTATTTAAAAGATGGATTCTTAACGCTGTTGAATTTTTGAGAAGCTCTAACGGGCAGGGGAGGAGCTAGCATCAGTAATAGTGCTTTATCTTTTTGTAAAAATGCTTCTTAACAAGCCACATTCTATTTTTGTACCATAAGATTCCTCCTGCCCAAGGTGGGGTGTGGAGGGAAAGGAAGAACTTGCAAGGTCAAACACAAAGATTGAATCAGCGAGAACTCCAGTAATCGTGAACCCTCCTGACAATTTCACAAGCCAACAATCTTCTGATCCAATACTGTTTTTACTGTTTTTTAAAGTCTTAAAAGACAAATGTCTTTTAAAGGAAAAAATCCCAAGGATCTCAAATGAGACCTTTACTATTTCTTACTGTGCTAGTAAATATGTAGGGACATGACACTAAGTATAATAAGCTACTCATATGAATTATTATACAGGTATAAATCAAAAATAAGTTGACAAAAGAAATATGAGTAAAACTACAAAAGAACAAAACAGATTAATAACATTAATGTGACAAGATAGGTGTGATAAAGTCAAACTGTTGCTCACAGTGTAAATATTCAATCATTCATCTGCTTGTTCATTCATTCAATACACATTTGTTAAGCACCCGCTATTTGCAACATCCTTCCTTTAGATGCTGCAGGTGCATCAGTGAGCAAAACAAAATTCCCTGCCTTCATGGAGACCACTTTCTAGTGGGGGAAGATGGATAATAAAACAAATAAATAAGTGAAATATATAGTGTATCAGATGATGATAAGTGTTGGGGAGAAAAATCTAGAAAAGGGGAGATAGAAAAGTCTGGAGAAAGGATAGATGCAATTTGTAATATTATGGTCAGGAAAGGCTTTACAGAGAAAGTGACATTTACATAAAAACTTGAGGAAGCATTTGGATATTATTTGGGGGGGTATTCTAGGTAGAGAGAACAGTGGGTGCAGTGCAAAAACTCTGAGGCAGGGGTGAACCTGTTTCTGAGTAGCGCTGCTACAGTGGAGGTTTACTTGAGTTTAGCACAATTTTACAATGATAAGCCATATGACAACTCAATTTTCCATGATTTTTCTCTTTTTCAAATTACTGTGAAACTTTTACTTTTACTGGCTTTAGGTAATTTGCCCTTTACTTGATGCTAAAAACATCTTTTGCATATTAAGTCCACTTCCGTTTTTAAAAATTAGAAAGTAATGGTAAAGCAATATTACTTGACACCAACATAATAGTAAACATAATCACACATGCAGGCATTAAAACGCAATGACAGGACTCCAGGGCTAATTGGTCATTGGAACTATCTAGATTATGCTTAATTTAATATAGTTATCATAAAAATCTAAATACTGAATTAGCAAATTTTCATAGAACACTTGCAGGCGTCTCTTGGTATGTCCATGGACTTTGTGTGGCCTGAGAGACCCCACTTTCATAAACAAAGAGGGACTCCTTTCAAGCCAGCCTTTTTATTGGTTGACTCATGGTTTTCTGTTACATTAATGAGTGTGGAAATACAAGATTTCTCCACTTTAGCCCCTAGAGTATGGGTGGATATGATTCAACACATAACTTTGGAGAACTTACAGGGTACATGGCTAGAAAATAAATCCAAAATAATAATCTTGGTTCTTTTGTTGTCATACCCACATATGAGGAATGCCTGTGTGATTTAGACCATGGACAGTCCAGATCTTCTGTCCCCAATAATTTGTGCATGAAAAAACTTTGTCAATTTTGCAGTATATAGAGGAGATTGGAGGCAGAGCAACATCTATACCATTTCTATTACACCTCAAATTCTCAATTCAGATAGAATGGAGAGCCTGAAAGCAAGTCTTGTGATGCTGTTCTGTTAGTCACATGGCAAGACTTCATCTCAGGGTTGAGTGGGGAGCAGCATCTAGGGCAATGAAAATTGAGGCAAAATGTCTTTTTGTCCATGTCTTAGGAGGTTTCACTTCTCAGAATGCCAGTTCTGAGGAAGTTCTTTTCCAAAAAGTGTAACAATACAATAGACGTAAACAGGGTCCTGCCATTAGAAATGAATGTAGCTGGCAATATCTGTTACAATAACTGGTGCATCTCTGTGACATTTAAGATGCAATTGGGAGAACTCCAAGTTATTTTGAAAAGGAATTGGGCATATTAAAAAAAGATCTTAACATAAGATCAGCTGAATGTTTTTTAGTCAATTTCATATGGAAATGTAAACTATTTTGATGGGCTATGCTGACTCATTTGGACTGGATGGAATTGCTCCCAAGTATTTTTTTTTTTTGTATCAGGATTAATTTTAGACCACCAGGTTAGTCATAGATTCTAGTGTAGACTTCATGATATTCTAGGTGTCCTAGTTTCCTAGGGTGCTATGATAAATACCACACTGTGGGTTGGCTTAAACAATGGGAATTTATTGTCTCAATAACAAGATATGTTTCTTCCCAGGGTCAGTAATGCTCTGGCAGGCTGGCAATCCTTGGGGTTCTTTGGTTTTCCTGTCACATGGCAATGTCTTTTCCTTTTTCTTCCAGGTTCCCACTGAGTTCCAGCTTCTGGTTCTTCCTTATAGCTTTTGCTTTTATAATAAGACCTACAGTAGTAGGGCTAAGACCCATCCATATTCAGTTGGCCACATGTTAACTAAAAAAAAAAAATCTTCAAAAGGTCCTATTTACAGTGGGTTCACACCCATAGGAATGGGATATACTTTAAAAAGATATTTTTTTCTGAGGTACATAATCCAACCTATTAGGATATGATCTTGACGATAATATGATTATTGTCTCTTGGAATAAGAACACAAATTTGATCTGTACAAAAAGCTTGTCTCCTTTATTCATACTCTTTGCTTGTACCCTTACCACCCTCACCACCACTTTCCCTCTACCCCCCCCCCCACACACACAAACACACAGTTTAAGAGACAAGCTGGTCTGCGATTCAATAGGACAAACATACTATTTTATCATCATCTTAGATGTGGGATATCAGAAGTCTCATGATATTAGCATTTGGTATTCCAAAAGCACATAGCATAGGGATGAAGTGTAGGGACTCTGGAGACAGATGGCCTCGGCTGAAATCCCAGCTGCACTACTAACCAGCTATGCGAATTACTTAACCTTCTGTATGTCTCAGTTTGCTTATCTGTAAAATGAGTTTAATAATTTTACCTAACTCACAGGGCTGTTAATAAGAATTAAATAGATTAATATTAGTGAAGCACTTAGAACAGTGCCTGGCACATAGTAAGCACTGAATAACTAATAAATTGAAATAAATAAATGAATAAATAAATGAGGTTTATCTTGGAAAAATTAGTAAGTAGATTATTACAAATTGTTAAGACATTAAAATAGAGGTAGTCATAAAGTGTTTGAATCCTGAAATAATAGCAGGGTCTTCCTTTTATAATTTATATGCAATTTTGGTTATGCAGATGACTTTGAGTAGAAAGCAATCAATGCAGAATTATATGTCATTTTTCCCCCCAAGGTGAAACATCAGTTGAAAGATAGAGTAATATATATTCATGAAAATGCACTGATAGGCTGAGAAATCAACAACTGCTTGACATTCCTGAAATGTCTTTTTCGGTATATCATGAAGGAGCTCAGGAATGGATGCTGTTTTTAGAATAAAACTCAACAGATATGAAGAACCAGAATGAGGTGAATTGTACTTATGTGTTATAGGAGTGCTTTCTTTATTTAATATAAGCACTGTAGTGGATGCTGCGGTGTGCAAAGATGCTACCTTCAGGACTGAAGCACATATTTCCCCAGCTTTTGGGAATATTGGCAACTGGACAGACTTCGGCTGTTAGCCCTTTCCAGAAATTAGCTTCTGCCTAAGAGATCTGTCTCACCCAATGTCACACCCCCTTCCTGTGGAGAACTGACATCCAATGATTGGTCTTCTGTGTCTATAAAGACCCAGGCTTTCTGCCCCAATTTGGACAAATTATCAGGGCCATCCCAGGTCTACAGCTCTCCATGGCATTGGCAGAATCTTCTGTCATGATTTTTTCTCAATTCAATTCCTTCTCTGCTCCATCTTGCTTCCCTCATTCTCCCATAGTTATTAATCCCAATAGCACTCCCAAATAAACCTGCATGTAAATCTTGATCTCAGAGTCTATCTAATTCTTGGGAACCTACCTGCATCAGGTATATATTGTATAAAGTGGATACCAGCTGCACCAATATGAAACCATGGGCAGTCAGATGTTGTACCAGTTCAGTGTATTATGTCCCCCAAAATGCCATTATCTTTGATGCAATCTTGTGGGGGCAGACATATTAGTAGGGATTAAGTTGGAATGTTTGGATTAGGTTGTTTCCATGGAAATGTGCCCCACCCATCTGCGGGTGATAACTCTGATTGGATAATTTCCACGGAGGTGTGGCCCCCCCATTCAGCATGGGCCTTGATTAGTTCACTGGAGCACTTTATAAGCTCAAACAGAAGGAGCGAGCTTGCTACAGCCAAGAGGGACAGTTTGAAGAATGCACAGGAGCTGAGAGGAGCTGCAGATGAGAGACAGTTTGAAGATGGCCGTTGAAAGCAGACCCTTGCTCCAGAGAAGCTAAGAGAGGACAAATACCCCAAGTGCAACTAAGAGTGACATTTTTGAGAAACTGCAGCCTAGAGTGGAACATCCTGGGAGAAAGCCATTTTGAAACCAGAACTTTGGAGCAGATGCCAGCCATGTGCCTTCCCAGCTAACAGAGGTTTTCCGGACACCATTGGCCATCCTCCAGTGAAGGTACCGATTGCTGATGTGTTACCTTGGACACTTTATGGCCTTAAGACTGTAACTGTGTAACCAAATAAACCCCCTTCATAAAATCCAATCCATTTCTGGTGTTTTGCATTCTGGCAGCATTAGCAAACTAGAACAGATGTCTCATTTCCTTTTCCATAAGCATATCTTCATGTGCTGTGATCGTCTTTAAGGGCTTCCTTGACTTCTCCACTCAGTGTCATGGACTCTTTTTCCTTGAACTAGACCTCATCAATGTACCTGACCACATTCAGAATCCTAGACTGCAGGATCTCTGCAAAACCATGGTCAAGTCCCAGGTGGGTAGAATTTCCCAACTAAAGGTCCAACATTCGAACTGACCCCTAATGAATGAGTTAAAGTGGTTCTAATTACGGACATTAAAGACCAAGTGAGATAATGTGGGGTTAAGACAAGTCATGCAAAATCTTCTCTTAGATAGAACAGGAAGGAGTTTAACAGAGTCTAGAAATGAAGTGTGGATTCTGTTTGAATGCCTTACTCTTCCAAGTGCCCAAATGATTACCTCAAACTCACTTTTATCATTGAGGATTAAGGAAGGCGTAATCAGTATAGCCAAGAAAACTTGGGCAATGTGTTTTGTTCAACACAATGAGAAAGAGGTATGCTTCTATCCTTCATGTGAGGTAGTTCAAGATCTGAATCCAGCTAAAATAGCTTTGTTCATCTCTCTGAGCTCCCAGGTTCTAACATAGTGCCTTAAGAACACTGTTACAAACTTCCTGAAGAGACATGACTCCAACAGTAGTATGACTTGAATACCAATACCCAGCAAGATAAACCAGCTACAACCCAAGTTTTCTTGCTGCATTATTTTGCAACAACACACAGTAGCAAATAATATGGATATGTTCAATAAATATTTACTGGACTCATAAATGGATAGGGATGGTGGTGGGGTTAACACAGCAAGTGTATAGTGTAGATTATAGCAACATGCTAAATTCATAGAAAGGTTGTTGTTATTTTGATGAATACTTGGTAATTCCAACAGCATTAGCAAATAGCATTTTGAAAAAAAGTGTGGAATGTGCTATTACCAGTTATGGACTCCACACAACCAGACACCCCCCATGTTGAATCCAAAGCCACTAATGCACATTAGTGGAAATGCCACACGGTGCTAAGGAATGTAGGCATGGAAGCCAGGTCATATGACCTGTTCTCATAGTTCCTGGTCTCAGTCTAATAGCTTCGGATTGGTATACTCTTTCAAAGGTAGTCCAGTTCTCCAGTTCAAGCACAATCTACATTCGACAACCTTGAAGATGTAAGTACACCTCTATACCCTTGGAAATTTGATGTGTGCCTAGGGTAATCAGCAGACTTTCCTGTGTTCTGCTGGTGCAGGTGGCAAAAGGCCTGTGGCTTATGAACAACATATTCCGCAAATCACACTTTGTATCTTTTAAGTACTAGAGGAATTCTAAGATAAATAACAATGACCCCTCACCCCAATAGAATTTACAATCTATTGGAAGTTGTTTTAAATCTTGGCCAAGAATGAGTTTCTCTTGCTAGATAATTTTCTCAGGCATCACAAATGACCAAATTTCATTTACTCAAGAAGCACCATTGGATTTCTTTGTCCTAGACTTAACGTTATATATGCTTACATGCATTTTGTAAGTACACTCTGTTAAATTACAGTGCTAAAATAAATGACACAGCACTGTGATGTAAATAGCAATTCTATTACCAGATTGCTTCTGTTTGTGGGACTTCAATCTCTAAATCATGACTGATTGTGTTGGGGAGGAGGGTGTGGTAGATTGTATTTTTCAAACGTGGCCATAAAAATGGCCCGCCCAACATGCTCTTATGCAATGTGACCTTGCCACAACCCCATCAAGAGGTAGAGTAGATTGCTCTACCTCTCAAATCTGGATAGGCCTTGTGAATGCTTTGACCTTTCGAATACAGCAGGAGTGGCACTGTGCCAAATCTGGGCATAAACATTAAATAGCCTGGAAGCTTCTTCTTACCTCTTGAAGCCAGCTGCTAGGGTAGATGTGTAACCACTCTGAGACCCTCATGCTGTTAGATGCCCAAGCCACACAAAGGATGAGTTGACATATGTAGAGAGAGAGAGGAGGGAGACAGACAGACAGACAAATAGACAAAGGAACAATGAGATACCAGGCACATATGTGAAGAAATCACCTTGGAAGTAGGTCCTTGAGCCTAGAGCCCCAGGCACTCTAGCTGATGCCACATGGATTCAGGAAGGGCCCAACTGAGCCTTTCCTGAATTCCTGACTCATAAAATCATGAAACAAATCAAATGTTCTTTTAATCCACTAAGTTTTGGAGTAGTTTGTTAAGCTGCAGTAGATACCTGAGATAAAAGGTGTTGCTAATAATTTGTCTAATTGATCAAATATGTTGGTGAGCATAGGAGGTAAGGTGCATTATTGAGAGTGGGGACCCATACTGCCTGACTTTAAATTCTAGCTTTGTCACTTCAAGCTCTAGGACTTTGAGCAATCCATACCTCCATTTCCTCCTTTGTAAAATGGAGATCATAATAATACCAACCTCACAGGGTTGTTATAAGGATTTAATTAGTTCAAATTTGCAACAGTGTATGGAACTTAGGAAGTGCTATACAGGTTTTAGTTATTATTATGGGACATGTAGCTGGGCCTCAAAGATGGTGACCCAGTACAGTGCTTTCCTGTTCAGCATAGCAGGACCGAGGCTTCAGATTCAAAGAGAGTGAACTGAGACTAAATTCTAGGCCCACAATATATGTATAATTCTGGAATTCTTTCTGGTCCTCAATCTTCCCTGCTACAATATGGGGATAATAATACCTACTTTTCAAGGTTGCTGTGAGCGTCAGATGAGCAAACCAGGTAAAGTGCAGAGCCCAGAGTCAGGCACGTGGTTAGTGTTCAGTAATTGTTGACTCCCTTGCCACCTGTGATGGTTGGGTTCATGTGTCAACTTGGCTAGGTGGCCTAGCTGTCTGGTCAAGCAGGCACTGGCCTGACGATTGCTGTGAGGATATTTGAGGCTGGTTAATAAACCAACGGGCTGGTTTGTCGGATCATCAGTCAATTGACTGCAGCTGACTGATGACTCATCAAGGGGCGTGCTTCCACAGTGAGAGAATGCAATTGGCTGGATTTGGTCTGGGTGATCAGCCGGTTTGTTGGATCATCAGTCAATTGACTGCGGCTGACTGATGACTCATCAAGGGGCATGCCTTCCACAATGAGAGAATGCAATTGGCTGAATTTGGTCCAGGTGATCAGTTGGAGGCTTATAAGCTGGACGGTTAGAAAACCTTCACTTCTTCGGCTGCTCAGTGAAGCATTTCCTGGGGAGCTCGTCGAAGTTGCCGGTTCGTTTCCTGAGGAGTTCGTCAAAGTTGTCGGTTCGTTTCCCAAGGAGTTCGTCGGATGTCTTCCTTGGAGTTGACAGCTTGTTGACGGCTCTGCAGAATTTGGACTCATGCGTGCCCGCAGTTGCATGAGTCACTTTTACAATTTGATAATCAGAGACATCTCTCATTGATTCTGTTTCCAAGGAGAACCCTAACTAATACAACTTGGTACCGGAAGTGGTTCTTGAGAAACGGAATCTTAAAATGGGCTTTTACAATTTGTTTTCTACTCTGATTAGATTCAGAGGCACTAGTGACTATTTCCAATAATCAAGAGGGTACTAACAGTCCATGGCAGGAGTTGGCAAAGGAAATACACAAAATAGCACCATTTGATTCTCCTAATTGTGCTCTAGTACGAAGCGAGGCTCTGGGTGACCGTGTTTTCGACACTTTCACGGAGTTTTGCAGTATTAAGAGGTATAATGATGTTGGCTGGCTGCTCTTAGATACTTTGGATACAGTTGTAAGAGAAAGGGATGAGCTAAAGGCTTCAAATTCAAAACTTGAACGCCGTATGACAGATGTAAAGGGTTCCATCTGTGCCCTGAAAGAAAATCTTATTTCCTGTGCCCGCAGACTGGAGGTTTCTGAAAATCAGACGCAGTCTCTTATTGTGCGAGTAGCACATTTACAGCGTAAACTAAAATCTCAACCTCTCAGGGTGTCTGCTGTTAAAGTAAAGGCATTGATTGGAAAAGAATGGGATCCGGAAACTTGGGATGGGGACATATGGATTGATAATAATGACAGTGAGGACATTGGAACCCTGGATTCTGCTGGGTCATTGTTAGATTTACCTGTAGAGGGCTGTCCTGGGGAAACAGCTTCTCTGCCTCCAGTCTGCCCTACGGAGCCTGCCACCCAACCCCCACCTAAGGAGATTAACACTTCAATGCCTGCTAATCTTGTAATCACCTCCCCTGAGGAAGCAGCCCTCACTCTTTTGTCTGGAGAGATTAATCCTGTTTTAAGAGATGAAAATGCAACAGTGTCCTGAGGTGAATGGCTTGAGAGATAATTCTAACTCTTTTCATGACCCACCCCCACCACCAGTTTTTGCTTCAAGACCTATAACTAGGCTCAAGTCCCAACAAGCCCCAAAGGGTGAGGTACAAAGTGTGACTCATGAGGAAGTACGCTATACTCCAAAAGAACTGTATGAATTTTCCAATTTATACAGACAGAAACCAGGGGAATATGTGTGGGAATGGATATTGAGAGTGTGGGACAATGGTGGAAGGAATATAAGGTTGGATCAGGCTGAATTTACTGATATGGGCCCACTAAGCAGAGATTCTGCATTCAATGTTGTAGCTCGAGGGGTTAGAAAGGGTGTTAACAGTTTGTTTGGGTGGCTGGCTGAAACATGGATCAAAAGGTGGCCGGCATTACCAGAGGTTGAAATGCCAGAACTGCCCTGGTATAATGTGGAGGAGGGGATTCAAAGGCTTAGAGAGATTGGAATGTTAGAGTGGATTTATCATGGAAGACCTGCTCACACAGCCCTGGAATGTCCAGAGGACACACCTTTTACCAGGACTGTAAGGAATAAATTTGTGAAACTAGCTCCATCATCCCTGAAGAGCTCTGTAGTCGCCCTTCTCTGTAGGTCAGATATTACTGTAGGAACTGCTGTCACTGAACTGGAATCCTTAAACACAATGGGGATAATCGGGTCCCGAGTCAGCAGAAGCCAAGTGGCTGCAGTTAATCGCCACAGACAAGGTGGGCATGGCTACCATAATGGAAAACAGGCTCAAAGCAGCAATCAAAATATGACTCGCAGAGACTTATGGCGTTGGCTAGTGGATCATGGAGTACCAAGTAGTAAAATAGATGGGCAATCGACTAAATTCTTGTTTGAACTATATAAGCAGAAGAATTCTAGGCCACGTGAACAAAAATCTCCCTTGAATTACAAAAACAGAGAGTCACGGCCCCTTAATCAATTCCCAGACGAGACAGTTTACAGATCCAGAGCCCCTTGAATGAAGGGAAGGCCGGGTACCCTTGGAGAAGGACCCTGTCACACTGCCAAAAATTTATACTGTTAATCTTCCTCCCAGCCTTCCCCAGGGGGACCTACGGCCTTTTACCAGGGTGACTGTGCATTGGGGAAAAGGAAATGATCAGATATTTCATGGATTATTAGACACTGGGTCAGAAGTGACATTAATTCCCGGAGACCCAAAACGTCACTCTGGTCCACCAGTCAGAGTTGGGGCTTATGGAGGTCAGATGATTGATGGAGTTTTAGCCCAGGTCCGTCTCACAGTGGGTCCAGTGGGTCCCCGGACCCATTCTGTGGTTATTTCCCCAGTGCCAGAATGCATAATTGGAATAGACATACTCAGCAACTGGCAGAATCCTCACATTGGTTTCGTGACTCCTGGAGTGAGGGCTATTATGGTGGGAAAGGCCAAGTGGAAGCCACTAGAGCTGCCCCTGCCTAGCAAAGTAGTGAACCAGAAGCAATGCTGGATTCCTGGAGGGATTGCAGAGAATAAAGCCACTCTTAAGGACTTGAAGGATGCAGGGGTGGTGATTCCCACCACATCCCCATTCAACTCTCCTATTTGGCCTGTGCAGAAAACAGATGGGTCTTGGAGGATGACTGTGGATTATCATAAGCTTAACCAGGTGGTGACTCCAATTGCAGCTGCTGTCCCAGATGTGGTATCATTGCTTGAGCAAATCAACACATCCCCTGGTACCTGGTATGCAGCTATTGATCTGGCAAATGCTTTTTTCTCAATTGCTGTCAGCAAGGACCACCAGAAACAGTTTGCATTCAGCTGGCAAGGCCAGCAGTTTACATTCACTGTGCTACCTCAGGGTTATATCAACTCTCCAGCCCTATGTCATAATATTGTCCGCAGGGATCTTGATCATTTCTCCCTCCCACAAGACATCACACTGGTCCATTATATTGATGATATCATGTTGATTGGACCTAGTGAGCAAGAAGTAGCAACTACTCTAGATTTGTTGGTAAGGTATTTGCGTGGCAGAGGATGGGAGATAAATCCAACAAAAATACAGGGGCCTTCCACCTCGGTAAAATTTCTAGGTGTCCAGTGGTGTGGGGCCTGTCGAGATATTCCTTCTAAGGTGAAGGATAAGCTGCTGCATCTGGCCCCTCCTACAACCAAAAAAGAGGCACAACGCTTAGTTGGCCTCTTTGGGTTTTGGAGACAACATATTCCTCATTTGGGTGTGCTACTCCGGCCCATTTACCGAGTGACTAGAAAAGCTTCTAGTTTTGAGTGGGGACCGGAGCAAGATGAGGCTCTGCAACAGGTCCAGGCTGCTGTGCAAGCTGCTCTGCCGCTTGGACCATATGATCCAGCTGATCCAATGGTGCTGGAAGTGTCAGTGGCAAATAGAGATGCTGTTTGGAGCCTTTGGCAGGCTCCTATAGGAGAATCACAATGCAGGCCCTTAGGATTTTGGACTAAAGCTTTACCATCCTCTGCAGATTACTCTCCATTTGAGAAACAACTGTTGGCCTGCTACTGGGCCTTAGTAGAGACAGAACGCTTAACCATGGGCCACCAAGTTACCATGAGACCTGAGTTACCTATCATGAGCTGGGTGTTATCTGACCCACCAAGCCATAAAGTTGGGCGTGCACAGCAGCACTCCATCATAAAATGGAAATGGTATATACCAGATAGAGCTCGAGCAGGTCCTGAAGGTACAAGTAAGTTACATGAGGAAGTGGCCCAAATGCCCATGGCCCCCACTCCTTCTACCTTACCTTCTCTTTCCCAGCCCACAGCTATGGCATCTTGGGGAGTTCCTTACAGTCAGTTGACTGAGGAAGAGAAGACTCGGGCCTGGTTTACAGATGGTTCTGCACGATATGCAGGCACCACCCGAAAGTGGACAGCTGCAGCACTGCAGCCCCTTTCTGGGATATCCCTGGAGGACAGTGGTGAGGGGAAATCCTCCCAGTGGGCAGAACTTCGAGCAGTGCACCTGGTTGTTCGCTTTGCTTGGAAGGAGAACTGGCCAGAGGTGCGTCTGTATACTGATTCCTGGGCTGTTGCTAATGGTTTGGCTGGATGGTCAGGGACTTGGAAGGAACATGATTGGAAGATTGGTGACAAAGAAGTCTGGGGAAGGGGTATGTGGATAGACCTTTCTGAGTGGGCAAACAACATGAAGATATTTGTGTCCCATGTGAATGCTCACCAGAGGGTGACTTCAGCAGAAGAAGGTTTTAATAACCAAGTGGATAAAATGACCCGTTCGGTGGATACCAATCAGCATCTTTCCCCAGCAACTCCTGTCATTGCCCAATGGGCTCATGAACAAAGTGGTCATGGTGGTAGGGATGGAGGTTATGCATGGGCTCAGCAACATGGACTTCCACTCACTAAGGCTGACCTGGCCACAGCCACTGCTGAGTGTCCAATCTGCCAGCAGCAGAGACCCACACTCAGTCCCCGATATGGCACCATTCCTGGGGTGATCAGCCTGCTACCTGGTGGCAGGTTGATTACATCGGACCACTTCCATCATGGAAAGGGCAGCGATTTGTTCTTACTGGAATAGACACATTCTCTGGATATGGGTTTGCCTTCCCTGCACGACATGCTTCTGCCAAAACTACGATCCGTGGACTTACAGAATGCCTCATCCACTGTCATGGTATTCCACACAGCATTGCTTCGGACCAAGAAACCCACTTCACAGCAAATGAAGTGAGGGGATGGGCACATGCTCATGGAATTCTGTGGTCTTACCATGTTCCCCATCATCCAGAAGCAGCTGGGTTGATAGAACGGTTGAATGGCCTATTGAAGACTCAATTACGGCGCCAACTAGGTGGCAATACCTTGCAGGGCTGGGGCAGTGTTCTCCAGGAGGCTGTGTATGCTCTGAATCAGCGTCCACTCTATGGTGCTGTTTCTCCCATAGCCAGGATTCATGGGTCCAGGAATCAAGGGGTTGAAACAGGAGTAGCACCACTCACTATCACTCCTAGTGATCCACTAGGAAAATTTTTGCTTCCTGTCCCTGCAAGCTTAAGCTCTGCTGGTCTACAAGTCTTGGTTCCAAAAGAAGGAGTGCTTCCACCAGGAAACACAACAATAATCCCATTGAACTGGAAGTTAAGGCTGCCACCTGGCCACTTTGGGCTTCTTATGCCTCTGAATCAACAGGCAAGTAAGGGGATTACTGTACTGGCTGGGGTGATTGATCCTGACTATCAAGGGGAAATAGCACTGCAACTACACAATGGAAGCAAAGAAGAGTTTTCCTGGAATACAGGAGATCCCCTAGGGTGTCTCTTAGTACTACCATGCCCCGTGATTCAAGTCAATGGAAAACTGCAACAACCCAATCCAGGCAGGACTACCAATGGCCAAGAAACTTCAGGAATGAAGGTTTGGGTCACCCCACCAGGCAAAGAACCATGGCCAGCTGAAGTGCTTGCTGAGGGTAAAGGGAACATGGAATGGGTAGTGGAAGAAGGTCGTGATAAATATGAACTACGGCCACGTGACCAGTTACAGAAACGAGGACTATGATGACATGAATATTTCCTCCTCGTTTTGTATGTTTGTATTTGTCTGTAAAGAAAATATTTTTGCTTTCTTCTCTGTCTTATCCCCTTATCATATGGCATAAGCTGTAACGTTCATTTTGAAGGTATGGTTTTAGGTAATGTGTACAACTGCCAAGTTGACAAGGGGTGGACTGTGATGATTGGGTTCATGTGTCAACTTGGCTAGGTGGCCTAGCTGTCTGGTCAAGCGGGCACTGGCCTGACGATTGCTGTGAGGATATTTGAGGCTGGTTAATAAACCAACGGGCTGGTTTGTCGGATCATCAGTCAATTGACTGCAGCTGACTGATGACTCATCAAGGGGCGTGCTTCCACAGTGAGAGAATGCAATTGGCTGGATTTGGTCCGGGTGATCAGTTGGAGGCTTATAAGCCGGACGGTTAGAGAACCTTCACTTCTTTCTTCAGCTGCTCAGTGAAGCATTTCCTGGGGAGCTCGTCGAAGTTGCCGGTTCGTTTCCTGAGGAGTTCGTCAAAGTTGTCGGTTCGTTTCCCGAGGAGTTCGTTGGACGTCTTCCTTGGAGTTGACAGTTTGTTGACGGCTCTGCAGAATTTGGACTCGTGCGTGCCCGCAGTTGCGTGAGTCACTTTTACAATTTGATAATCAGAGACATCTCTCATTGATTCTGTTTCCAAGGAGAACCCTAACTAATACACCACCCCAATCTCCCAATTTGCTTCTGCAGAAGTGAAATATTCTCAGCGCAAGAGAAGAAGCTGACAGGCTTTAAACTGTTCAGCAATGTTAAACGCAGAAAGTATTCAAGTTTCAGGGTGAGGGCCTAATTCAGTTGCTTTTGAGGCATACTTACTTTGAAGCATACCTATTTATGAGTGTAACCTGCTGATATCCTGTTTCCTTTCCTTTTCTTTTTTTTTTTAAGTAGGATACTATTCCTGTCATATAAGACTATACTGTCTGGGTGTCTGTTAGTTGGCTGAGGATGAGCAGTATCAATTACCTATTACAACTCAAAGCTATCAATCAAAACACATGTTATTTCCTATGCCCTAGGCAACCAAAGACATCACACTAAAAAGAACTCAGAGGAGCAGACAAACATTAATGCTGAGCTACAAGGTTCCCAGGAATGCACAGCACAATAAAAAAGTCCTTAGTTCCACCAGCCTACTCTGGCTGGTACCAGATGCAGGAGGAAGTATGGGGGACAGGAGACCAGTTGGGGGTATAGGGTGGGGAGGGAGAATGGGGCAAGAAATCCCAGTACCAGGGCTGAGGTAAGCTCAACAGAGAATGTAACCACTGATTCTTCTGCAGGAAGTAAACAAAGCCTTATCAAAATAAAGGCAAGAGGGCTTGGCCAATGATTTCCTGAGATTTGCCACCCCAGACAAAAGCATTAAGAAAACTAGGAGTGATATCTACTCAGGAGAAAATAATGGCAGAGTCAGGTAAAATAGAGAAGTGTATCAGAATAAATCACCTTTTAAGTGAACAGAGTCAGGGACCAGGAAGGACAAAATTCCCAATACCTGCTTTATATCAGGGTAGGAAACAAGCTCATTTTAATCTGTCATTGTACATCAATCACTTGTTAAGCTTGGTGGAGGCAGGCATTCTTCCTATAATACATCATATTTACAGAAAAATGGTTTGCCATAAAACTATGATGGTGGTTTTTGCTAAGAGATATGTCAAAACTATAAGGAGTGGCCTACAGAGAGGTAGACATGAGAGGAAAGTGTGAAATGTTTTTTAGTAGACACAATTTTAGTTAGAGCACATCCAAATTCTTATAGATAGCATAATGGGAAAAATAAATGAAATA
The DNA here is from genome assembly GCF_015220235.1 of Choloepus didactylus. Lineage (NCBI taxonomy): Eukaryota > Metazoa > Chordata > Mammalia > Pilosa > Megalonychidae > Choloepus > Choloepus didactylus. The sequence continues at coordinate 43,020,695 of NC_051334.1, read as the reverse complement.
AAATAAATAAAACAAAATGGAATATCTTAGTGTAGGGAGTTCTAACTGACAAATAGAATGAGCCCTGAATTCCAAATTCCTGAAAAAGAAGTGATCTAGTGATCGCTATACTTTGAGATCCCAATAAATCACATAATAACATGGCATTTATTGTGTATGGTGTTTATTGCGTAGGAGTCTCAGTGCTCTGATTTTCAAATGTATTACTTTATCTAATCCTCACAATAACCCTATGGTGCAGGAACTATTTTTAACCTTCATTATTCAGGTAAATAAAGCGAGACTTAGGGAAATTAACTTACTTGCCCAAAGTCATACAGTTATTAAGTGGCTGAATCAGGATTTGAATTAAAAACTACCTGGTGCCAGAGTCAATAAGCTCACACTCTATTTTAGGTTACCTCATTAAGTTATAAATAATACTTATGTGCTCATGAAGATTTCCCCAACATGAATACCTAGGATAGGTTATCCACATCCTAAAAAAAAAACAACTTTTGCTCTTTATGTTGTAATATTAAGTTAAATAAAACAAAAAAATAAAAATAAAAGTAAGTCCCATGTATTATAATGGAAGGAGGCAGGGCAAAGGCTTTAGGAAAGATTCAAGTATATTTTGCTTGAACACCTAACTGACTAGTTTCCTTCTACGTAGAGAAGATACATAACAAATATTGTTCATTGACTGCCAAACCATTAACTGACCTTGAAAAAAACCTGTTTTACTAGGCTTCTAAACACAGTGAGTTAAGTGCTTGTGGTAGGCAACCTTTAAGATGGCCCCCAACAATCCCTGCCTCCTGAGATCAAGCCCTTGTGTAATCCCCTCCCCTTGAGTATGAGCTGTACCTAGTGACTTGCTTCTAATTAGTAGAATACAGCAAAAGTCATGGGATGTCACTTCCCAGATTAGGTTACAAAAAGCCCTCTCTTTCTCTCTCCCTCAAGAGGCCCATGCAAGTAGTTGTTGGAGCCCTCTGGCCAACAGCCAGAGAGAACCTAAGGTCCTCTGGCCAACAGGCCCAGAAGAATTGAATCCTGGCAGCAACCATGAGAGTGAACTTGGAAGCTGATCCTTCCCTAGAGGAGGCTGCAGCCCCAGCTGACACCAGATTGCAGCCTTGTGGGCCACCCTAAATCAGAGGACCCAGGCTAGCTGCTCCTGGCTTCCTGACCCACAGAAGCTGTGAGATAATAAATGTTTGTTGTTTTAAGTCCCTGCATTTTGGAGTAATTTATTATGTGGCCATAGATAACTACTACAGTGCCCCTCTGTTCTTGTGACAAAGGGTGACAGTGCTGTATTTCCACTTAAGAGAGTTCAGTTAGAAAGAAAAAAAAAAATCTCACAGGAAATCTTGTTGCCATGGTGATAGGTTACTGTTTTCTTACACCCAATGTAAACACTGTATAATAATCCCAGTGATTCTGAGCCCACAGATTTCCTCAATTTAAAAAGGGATAGGCAGTGGGCCTCTCAAATGGCCTTTGATCCAAGAATCACACCACTGTGGCCTCCTCCACATTCCAGTGGAGAAGAAGGGACAGTAGGGGGAGTTATTACTTAGTCTTTGGCAAGAATTGTGGTAAGAAAGCCAGCTAGCTCTCCCACTTCCAGCCAATTAGGGAGAACATCATTTTGCTTTCACTTTTAGGAGAAACTTTAATGGAGAAATAAGCTCAATGCTTTGCCTTTGTGAAATGCTCTATTCTTTTCAAGCCACTGCCACAATGTTACCTCACTGACACCTCACAATAACCTAATAAGATAGGCAGAGAGGGAATCGATTTGCATTTGATGTGGTAAAAGTGTCTTTATGTCAGTTTTGCCTTGTACTAAGAAAATAAGAGTGGCTATCAGAGAAGTGTCCTTTCTGATATCACAAAACCACTGGGCTGCCGAACCAGGGAGAGAACAAAGTGCTCGTTTCCTCAGTCCTGAGCTTTTTCTCTCTACTGCCCCTCTCTGTCAGTCAGACATTCCGTTAGCAAATACTTCTTTCCCTTCACCAAGAATATAGAAGCACTACTTTGGACGTAGTGCTGCTAAGTCCCCAGTGGCACCACTATGCTTTTAGGTCTTTTCTAGGAGTTGTGGGAGACTACCTTTACTTTTCTGATCTTATATTGCGGGGACCACTTTCACATTTTGAAAATCAAGAGGTCATTTTTATAACTTGTTCACACAGCCGTGAATTTTTAAGCCTGATATGCGCACAATTAACTAGGAACCGAGTTGAGTGTTCAGATTCACAGGCTCCACTTCCCAGAGTTTCTAAATAATTGGGACAGGAGGGCTCAGCACTGCCTTTTTTAATGAAACACTTCCATGTGGTTCTGATGGACGTGGTATATAAACAACTTTGATAAATGCTGCCCAACAAACTTCTCTTCAATGCTACACTGTAACAAAGAGCTAAAAGACACACATGCATTCACATGCACACAGGAATATCTTGCTTTACACAGTGTTTGTTTCTGAAAAGTCTATGTGGATATCGCCTTTATACATCAGTTCACCCCTGAAATCTTTACATTTGGATGGTATTTCCCTCCAGAAAAAGGACTACACCTTAACTGTTGTTTAATCCTTGGCACCTAGCCCAATGCCTGGCACCTAGGGTTGGTTAAATTAGTATTGGTTGAAGGAAAGATAATTCAGTTTATTTAAAGTGGGTCTGTAGGTCTGAGTATAGAATCATGATAAGTCGAAGACTCAGCATGCATCAGTACATCTTAACATCATTGTGCCGGTTTGAGTGTATTGTGTCCCCCAAATGCCATTATCTTTGTGGTTTTGTGTGGGGCAGGCATTTTGGTGATGGTTGGATTTGCTTGGAATGTGCCCCACCCAGCTGTGGGCAATGATTCTGATGAGATGTTCTCATGGAGGCGTGGCCCCACCCATTCGGGGTGGGCCTTGATCCGTGGAGCTACATAAATGAGCTGACTCGGGGGGAGGAAGAGAGTGCAGCTGGGAGTGATGTTTTGAAGAGGAGCAAGCTTGCTAGAGAGGAACGTCCTGGGAGAAAGCCGTTTTGAGGCCGGAGCTTTGGAGCAGATGCCAGCTGCCTTCCTAGCTAACAGAGGTTTTCCGGAGGCCATTGGCCATCCTCCGGTGAGGGTACCCGATTGCTGATGTGTTGCCTTGGACGCTTTGTGGCCTTAAGACTGTAACTGTGTAGCGAAATAAATCCCCGTTTTATAAAAGCCAATCCATCTCTGGTGTTTTGCATTCTGCAGCATTAGCAAACTAGGACAGATTTTGGTACCAGAGAAGTGGGGTGCTTTTGCTGCTGAGTTTGCAAATACCAAACATGTTGGAACGGCTTTTTAAATGGATAAGGGGGAATTTCTGGAAGAGTTGTGAGGAGCTTGATAGAAAAGGCCAAAACTGCTTTAAAGAGACTGTTTGTGGAAATATGGACTCTAAAGATACTTCTGATGAGGACTTGAACAGAAATGATGAATGTGTTGTAAACTGGAAGAAAGGCGATCCTTGTTTTAAAGTGGCAGAGAATTTGGCAAAATTGAGTCCTGGTGTCAGATGGAAGGAAGAATCTGGAAGCAACAACTTGGAATACTTAGCTGAGGAGATCTCCAGACTACGTGTGGAGGACGTATCCTGGCTTCTCCTTGCAGCTTATAGTAAAATGTGAGCAGAGAGAGATAAACTTAGAACTGAACTCTTGGGTTCAAAGAAACCAGAAGTTGATGGCTTGGAAAATTACGGGCTTCCAGTGGGTAGAATCCCAGAAGCTACAGCCCAACCTGAGGACAAGCCAAGATTGGATAAGGAGTTAAGCAGAAAGGATTTGTGGAAACTCCTATTGTCTGATGGCTTTGACCCCTGCATGCTTCATGCAAAGCCAACAGAATTTTTGCGAGATCTTTATAGACGGAGCCATTGCCGGTCTGGACTGGAGGAGACAGACAAGGAAAAAATTAAAGGAAAAATCTCTTCAAAGACAGAGCCATGGAGGTTGAGGTCTGGAGTCAAGAGGTTTAGGGCTGGGAGAGCGGAGCAGCCCACATGCATGGAAAGGGTGAGTTTGCCCTGGAGGTCGAGGGCGGGCTTTCCGCCTGGATGCTCTGGAAGAGTTTTGCCACCTCAGGTCCCAAAGAGGGTGGAGCACATTCCCAGGGAATTGGGGAGAGCCTGGCTGCCACCACACTGTTCTGAAGGGGTTGAGCGTGTGACCCGGAGATGGAAGGGAATCCGGGAGCTGCCCCGATGTTTGAGGAGGGTGGGGCCGAGAAGGTGGTCTCCCCAATGTGTGGAAATGTTGGAGCACTCACCTAAGTGTTTGGAGAGGAACGGGCTGCAGAAAAGGCCCTTGGGAAGGGTTAGGCTCCCACTCTCTCAAGCCCCAAGGATGCAACATTGTTCTGTAAATGACTCTCGGACTTTGAAATCTAATGGACTTTGTCCTGTGGGTTTTAGGAACTGTTTTGCTCCTGTTAACCCTGTTTTCCTTACTGTTTCTCCTTATGGCAATGGAAATGTTTATCCTATGAATGTCTCTCCTTTGTATATTGGAAGCACATAACTTGTTCTAGGTTCACAGATCCACAGCTAGAGGGGAATTATGCCTTAGAACTGACCAAGCCTAAACTGATTTTGATGGGATTTTGTACTTAACTTTTGTTACTGAAATGATTTAAGTTTTTGTGATATTGTGATGGAATGAATGTATTTTGTATTTGGAAAGATAATGTCATTTTGGGGTTCAGGGGGTGGAATGTGCCGGTTTGAGTGTATTGTGTCCCCCAAATGCCATTATCTTTGTGGTTTTGTATGGGGCAGGCATTTTGGTGATGGTTGGATTTGCTTGGAATGTGCCCCACCCAGCTGTGGGCAATGATTCTGATGAGATGTTCTCATGGAGGCGTGGCCCCACCCATTCGGGGTGGGCCTTGATCCGTGGAGCTACATAAATGAGCTGACTCGGGGGGGAGGAAGAGAGTGCAGCTGGGAGTGATGTTTTGAAGAGGAGCAAGCTTGCTAGAGAGGAACGTCCTGGGAGAAAGCCGTTTTGAGGCCGGAGCTTTGGAGCAGATGCCAGCTGCCTTCCTAGCTAACAGAGGTTTTCCGGAGGCCATTGGCCATCCTCCGGTGAGGGTACCCGATTGCTGATGTGTTGCCTTGGACGCTTTGTGGCCTTAAGACTGTAACTGTGTAGCGAAATAAATCCCCGTTTTATAAAAGCCAATCCATCTCTGGTGTTTTGCATTCTGCAGCATTAGCAAACTAGGACAATCATTCACTCCAATCTCTATTTAATAATCATAAAGCACTGATCCTATTTTAGGATTCAGAGGGTAAAGAACAAAGAATAAAATGGACACAGACAGCTCTGTGAATGGGAAACCCTTATAAAAATGGTTACCTTAGTCTCAGAGCCTTTCTTTTCCTCTCTTGCCTCAAAAGTTTTGACCATAGCCTTGCCAGGAGACTTTATGATCTATTACGTTTGTAACTCCAGGAGAAGGAAAAGGAATGTGATAAATGAAACCGTCATGAGGACTCAAACTCCTCTTTTGGAAATAACAGAGAAGACAAGGCTTTGTTCAATCAACCAAATTATAACGTATTATTTATCAAAATCAGTTAGAATCCCCTAAATAGCTATTGAACAGTAGTGTATATAATCACTAGGAGATAGGGTTGTGAGAGTTTTTCTGGCCAGCTTTGGAGACCAAAATATAGCAAACAACTGGCTTTGATGAGCCTCTAGAGCAGGCATTTCTCCTGAGCTGCTAAATGGAGGTTTTTGGCTGATTTATTTATGTGGCAGTTTGCCTGCAAACGGGAAAAAAATGTAAGGCTCCTAAAACGTTTCATCCTTAAACTCAAAAATTGGTAATAAAAAATTAAGCTTTCCCAAGGAGTTTGCCTGGACTCAAATTTTGATCGGACAGGGCACAGATATTTTTCCTGATTCTGCAGGTAGAAGCTAGACTTCCAGCTTTCTCACATTTGACTTACTGGATAAACCTTTTGGAAACACAACTTATGCTTCATGCATTTTATTTCAACCTCAGTGATAATATGCATTTCAACAGTAAATTTTTAAATAGCTGTGTTATAAATACTGAATAAATGATGAACTCAATAGTGCTCTTGGCTATCCTCATAGAGTATCTGGAAAGTAATCAGGGTCAAGATTGAGAGCCAGAGAGATAGGGAAGAAGATTTAATATATGTCATGTTCTGACAAGTGAAGGATTGCTAATAATAGCAATAACAACAGCTCACAGGGTGCATTGTTTCCAAAGTCCTCTGATATGCAGTCTCTCCTTTCATCATCTTAATAGTCCTTTCACACTAAGAGTTATGATCATCCCATTTTTCTCCTTTCTTTACTTTTTAACAGCTTTGTAGAGGGATAATTGGCCCTCAATAAACTTCACATATTTAAAGTGTACGATTTGATAAATTTGACATATCTATACATCTGTGAAACCATCACCATAATTGAGACAGTGAATATATCCATCACCCCAAATTTTCTTGTGCCCCTTTGAAATTCCTCCCTCTTGCTCCCCCTTACCTTCTTTCAAACAACCATTGATCTCTTTTCTGTCACTATAAATTCAATTGCATTTTCTAGAATTTTGTAGAAATAGAATAATACTCCACATACACTTTATTGTCTGGTTTCTGTAACTCAGCATAATTGTTTTGACATTCATTCATGTTATTCCCTGTATCAGCAGTTCATTCCTTTTAATTGCCAAGTAGTAGTCCATTGCATGGATATCCCACAATGTTGACACATTAAGGTGTTGATGGACATTTGGTTGTTTCCAGTTTTCAACTGTTACAAATCAAGTTGCTATGAACACTCATACACAAGTCTCTGTATGAACATGTGCTTTCTTTTCTCTTAGGTAAATACTAAAAGTAGAATAACTGGGTCACATGGTAGGTAATTTTAAAAGAAATTGACAGTTCTAAAGAAACTGTTAAAATGTTTTCCAAAAGTGGATGTGTCATTGTAATCATTTACATATTATTTTAATTTAATAGTTGGGTAGTGGTATCTCATTGTGGTTTGAGTTTGCATTTCCTTAATGAGGAATTATGTTGAACATCTTTTTGGTGGTTATTTGCCATCAGTTTGTCTTTGGTGAAGTGTCTGTTCAAATCTTTCCCCCATTTTTAATTGAATTGTTTGTTTTCTTATTATTGAATTTTGGGACTTCTTTATATATTCTGAATACTAGTCCTGTATCAGACATGCTTTGCAAATATTTTCTCCCAGTCTGTGGTTTATCTTTTCATTCTATTAATGGCATCTTTTTAAGAATAGAAGTTTTTAACTTTGTTGAAACTCAGTTTATCAATTCTCTTCTTTTATGGATCATGCTTTTGAAACTGTGTAATAAATCTTTACCTAATCCAAAGTCAAGATTTTTTCATGTATGTTCTTCTAGAAGTTTTATAGTTTTAGTTTGTACACTTAGAACTAGGATCCATACTGAGTTAATTTTTGTATATGGCACAATGTATGGATCAAATTTCTTTTTTGTTTTCTTTTGTTTTTGCTTATGGATTTTCAATTGCTCCAGTACCATTTGTTGAAAACATTATCTTTCTCCATTGAATTGTCATTGAACCTTTGCTGAAAATCAGTTGTCCATATATGTATGGGTCTATTTCTGGTCTTTCCATTCTGTTTCATTGATACATTTGTCTGTCTTGATGCTAATACTGTATTGTCTTTATTACCATAGCTTTATAATAAGTCTTGAAATCAAGTAGTGGAAGTCCTCCAAAATTATTGTTCTTCAAAGTTATTTTGGCCATTCTGTCTTTTGGATTTCCATATGAATTTTAGAATCTGATTGTCACTTTCTACAAAAAAAAAGCATGCTGGGACTTTGGGATTATGCTGAGTCTAGAGATCAATCTGTGGAGAATTCATATGTTAAGCATATCAAGTCTCTGACTCATGAACAAGGTATACCTTTCCATTTGCTATATCTTGTTATTTTTTTCTTAGCAATATTTTAATGCAACTTTATTGACATTGACATTCACATACCAGATAATCATCCAAAGTGTACAATCAGTGGTTCACAGTATCATCTTATAGTTGTGCATTCATCACCACAATTGATTTTTGAGCATTTTCATTATTCCAAAAATAATAAAAATAAGAATAAACATAAAAGTAAAAAAGAACACCCAAAACATCCCATCCCCCCATCCTCCCTATTATTTATTTATTTTTTTTGCCTTTGTTTTCTTAGTCATCTGTCCATACACTGGATAAAAGGAGTGTCAGTCGCAAAGTTTTTGCAATTACACAGTCACACCTTAAGAGCTATATAGTTATACAATCATCTTCAAGAATCAAGGCTACTGGATTACAGTTCAACAGTTTCAGGTATTTCCTTCTAGCTATTCTAATACACTAAAAACTACAAAGGGATATCTATATAGTGCAAAAAGCTAACCTGCAGAATGACCTCTCAACTCTATTTGAAATCTCTCAGCCACGGAAACTCCATTTTGCTTCATTTCTCTTCTCCTTTTTGATCCAAGAAGGCTTTCTCAATCCCACAATGTCAGGGACAGGCTCATCTCCGGGAGTCATGTCCCATATTTCCAGGGAGATTTACACCCCTGGGAGTCATGTCCCAGGTAGGGGGAAGGGCAGTGAGTATTACATGCAGAGTTGGCTTAGAGAGAGAGACCACATCTGAACAACAAAAGAGGTTCTCTGGGGGACTCACGCATGATTATAAGTAGGCTTAGTTTCTCCTTTGCATGGGTACATTTCATAAGGGCAAGCCCCAAGATCGGGGGTTTGGCCTATTAAATTGGTAGTCCCCAGTGCTTGTGAGAATATCAGGAATTCCCCAGGTGGGGAGGTTTAATATTTCCACATTCTCCCCCAGTCCCTCAAGGGGACTGTGTAAATACTTGTTATATTCTCTGCCCAAATTACTCTGGGATGTATCAGGACATCACATTAACCTGTACAAACCAACAAGTTATCACTCCCTATTCAAGGCTTCATGTAATTATGGATTTCAAAGAAACTGACCATACAAAATAAATTATATAGTATGCTACAGAAAATATAAATTTTAGCAGTATTTTAAAATTGCTGGCTTACAGGTCTTTCACATTTTTTGTCAGCTTTCATAATTTTGATGCTGTTGTAAATGTCATTTATTTAAGTCCAGTTTCTGTTTGTTTGTTGCTAGTATATAGAAATGCAATTGATTTTTTACATTGGTCTTGTATCCTGCTCTAGGAGCTTTTTTGTAGATTTAATAAGATTTTCATTATAGATGATCATTTTTTTTTCTAAGAATAAAGAAAGTTTCACTTCTTCCTTTCCAATCTGGATTCATTTTATTTATTTTCCTTGTTTGACTGTACTGTAAAGAATTCCAATCCAATATTGAGTAGAAGTAGTGAGAGCCAACATCCTTGTCTTGTTCTTGATCTTAGGGGGAAAGCAGTTAGTCTTTCACCATTAAGTATAATGTTACCAGTAGAGTTTCTGTATGTGCCTATATTCATTTTCTATTGAGGCATAACAAATTATCTCAAAATTTAACAACTTAAAAGAACAAACATTTATTATCCCACATTTTCTGTGGATCAAGAATCCAGACATGGTTTAGCTGGCTATAATAAAAGCATCACCTGGGACTGTTGTTTCGTATGAAGTCTCCATTCATGGAAGTTCTGTTTTCAAGCTCACTTGTGTGATTGTTGGCAGGATTCATTTCCTCACAGGCTGTTTGATTGTGGGTGTCAGTTCCTCACTGGCTGCTGGCTAGGGGACTTCATCAGTTCTTTTTCACATGGGGTTCTCCATATGGAAGCTCACACCTTGGTAGTTGGCTTCCCTCCAAAAAAGTCAGAAAGAGCAAGAGGATAAGCAGGATGGAAGCCACAGACATTTTGTAAGCTAATCTCAGAAGTAATATCCCTTCACTTTTGCAGAAATCTGGTTGTAAGAAGTGAGTCATTAGGTCAGGCCCACATTCAAAGGGAGGTGGTTATACAAGGGTGTGAATAGCAGGAGTTGGGGATAATTGGAAGCCCTCTTAGTCTGCCTACAAAAGTATCCTTTTGTCAGGTTGAGGAATTCCCCTTTTATTTCTAGTTTGCTGATAGTTTTATCAGAAATGTATGTTGGATTATGACAATGAATTCTGCTCCTGTTGAATGATTGTGCAGTTGTTCTATTTTAGTTTGTTTATATGTGTGAACTTTGTAGGGTGTCTACTTTGATTTTGAATGTTAAATCAAAACTGCATTCCTGGGATAAACCTCAATTGGTCATTACATGTTATCCTTTTTATATGTTGCTGGATTCTACTTGCTAAAATTTCATTTACAATTTTTGCATCTATTTTCATGAGGGATTATTTGTATATAGCTTTCTTTTCTTGCAATGTGTTTGATTTTGGTGAGAGGGTAATGCTAGCTTCTTAGAACCATTTGGAAAGTAGTCTCTCTTCTTCAATTTTCTAGGCTAGTTTGTATAAAACTGGTTTTATTTCTTCATTATGTATTTGGTAGAATTTATCCATGAAGCCACCTGGGCCTAGAATTTTTTTGGGGGGGGAAGAGTTTTAATAATAAATTCAATTTTCTTAATGAATAGAGGGCTGCATGCTGTCTTTACACTAATCTAGGTGTTGATGTGAAGGTATTTTGCAGATGTGCTTAACATCTACAATTATTTGACTTAAAGTAAAGGAGATTACCCTTAATAATGTGGGTGGGTCTCATCCAATTAGTTGAAGGCCTAAAGAGCAAAACTGAGGTTTCTTGGAGAAGAAGAAATTATACCTTAAGATGGCAGCATGAAATCCTGTCTGAGTTTCCAGCCTGCCAGCCTGCCCTACAGATTTCAGACACATCAGCCCCCACAATAGCATAAGCCAGTTCCTTTAAAATAAATCATATATAAATGATATAGTTTCCTATTGCTTCTATTTCTCTGAAGAATCTTAACTGATTCACTCTTCATTATGGATCATATTTCCTGGTTTTTTTTTTTTCCATGCCTTGTAATCTTTGATTTGATTCCAGTCGTTGTGAATTTTACCTTGGTGGGTACTGGATATTTTTGTATTCCTATAAGTATTCTTGAACTTTGCTCAAGGAGGCAGTTAAGTTATTTGGAAGTAGTTCTATCCTTTCAGATATTGTTTTTATGATTTGTTAGGTGGGTCTGGATTTGTGTTCAATCTAGGGCTAATGATTCCCTACTACTGTGGCCAGGCCTTCTTGAGTACTCTACCCAATGCCCTATGAATTATGCTTTTCCAAGTCTGGCTGGTGGGAATAGGTACTATTCCTTGCCCAGTGTGAGTGTCAGGCAGTGTTCCCTCTGATTTCCTATGGTGGATCTTTCCTCAGCCTCAGATTATTCACACCAATATTGATAATACTCTACTGAATACTTGAACAGAACCCTCTCCAGATATTCAGGGCTCGCTCGCTCTCTGTACCTCTCTCCTCTCTGGTATTCTGTCTAGTTATCTCTAACTTCTCTGGTCTCCCCAGATGTTCAGCTTTGTCTCTTCAACTCAATGAGAACACCACACTCTGACTGGGCCTCCCCCCCCCTTTCTGCCCTGTAGCCTGAGAACTCTCAAAACAGTAAGTTGGTGCAATCATAGGTTTCACTTCATTTGTTTCCATCTCTCAAAGGTCACTATTCTTCATTGCCTGATTTTCATTGACTTGAACACCATTGTTTCATGTATTTTGTCTGGTTTCTGTGGTTGTTTCAGGCAGCAGTATAATCTGGTCCTTGTTGCTCCATCCTGGCCAGAAGTGGAAATATGACCGGTCCATTTTAAAATGAAGAAATGATCCCAAGACTCAGTGAAACTCCAAGAGGACTTAGTACTATAGTAAGTGGTAAAGGAAGAATTCCTGTCCTGTTCTTTCAACTCCTGTTTCAAAAACATGATCATAGAAGTACCACTGGCACATGGAAAGACCCGTTGGTGTGCATTTCCTTCATGACTTGTCGTTCAGAAGAAACAGGCTTCCATGGGGCAGAGCATAGTGTCTGGTACACAAGAGGGTGGGCCTCCTTGGCAGGTGGGGACCCAGGCTCTGCACCCCTACTGCCTGCCTCTGCCCACAAGAGAGACCCTGGGCCAATAAGAAGCAGCCTGCTCAGGTGGGCAGATGGGGCTGCCTGGAGCTGGGGCTGGGGGATGGTGCAAGGCAGGCAAAGGAGCATGGTGTAAGGGGGATGCTGGGCCAATGAGGAGCCTAGAGAGAAGTCAGCTGAGAGGGAGAAGCTGAGAGAACTGGGCACATAGGAGGGGAGGCCTGAGTGGAGGGTAGATGGCAGCAATCTTGAGGATGGACCCTCAGCTTAGGGCTGATAGGGGAAAGTCCTGTCAGACTCTGAGGGTCAGAACCCCATAGCAGAGGGACAGACATTTAGGTCAGGGTCTTAGCAGATGCTCCGCTTTGACTGGCCTGCCCTTACCCTGCCTGGGGACTTCCCACCACCTTTCCTCGAAAAACCAAAGGACTGTTTTTCTCTGCTCTACATTTTATAATTGATTAGGTTTTTTTTTTTTTTTTTATAATTGATTAGGGTTTTTTCCCAAGGAATAAAGGTGAGCAACTATTTGAGGCTGTTTATCTGCTCTGTCTTTCTCTCTCTCTCTCTCTGTCTCTCTTAAGAGATAATAATGTACTCAAAAGCTCTATTCTCTGATACTTGGGGTATGTTGTGTATTAAATGAAAACCTTTCTCTCTGTGTTTGAACCTTGAGTGAATGCTCAATGATCCTCTCTCTTAGGCTTCCTTAAAGGTCATACCTTTGCCCATTTCGGGGTCTTTGCTCTTATTTTAAGCTTGCAGAGTACTCTTTTGTCACTCTTCACCAAATTCCAGTAGTCATTTCAATCCCACACTAAGCTCCATTTCTACTAGGAAGTTTTTGCCATGTAATTAGTTCCCACCTCTATAAAATCATGCTAGCTTTGTTTGGACTACTTGCTCTCAAGTTCCTTCCAGCTTTGAAACAAGTTTTGAAAAACTGAGATTTCTCTCTCTCTTCCTTATATTACACCATTTAGCATTAATTGATCCTTAATAATATTCTAAGATGGGATCATGTATCCTCTCCACTCTGTCTGGCAAGCTGTCCATTAACTATAAGTTCTAAATAAACTGTTGAAAGGATGGATGAATGGCATTTTTTCCTAGTCATTCAATGTGTGTACATTTTTTCCCTTTTCAACCAGAAAAAAAACAAGTTTCTTGAGGGCAGAGCTAAGGTCTTTTGCTTGTTGGATATTGCATGTAAGACCTGCACTATCCTGAAGCATTGCTGAGTGTCTGTAAGGAGTCTAATTCCAAGAAGCTATTTGTGACCTGGCTTTCCAGAATCATAATACCAGGCTTAACTGATAATGTCTAGTCCCAAAATAAATATGTGTTGAATGAACAATGAGATGCTGTTCTAGTTTGCTAATACTGTCAGAATGCAAAACACCAGAGATGGATTGGCTTTTATAAAAGGGGTTTTATTTGGTTACACAGTTACAGTCTTAAGGCCATAAAGTGTCCAAGGTAACACATGAGCAATTGAGTACCTTCACTGGAGGATGGCCAATGGTGTCCAGAAAACCTCTGTTAGCTGGGAAGGCACATGGCTGGCGTCTGCTCCAAAGTTCTGGTTTCAAAATGGCTTTCTCCCAGGACGTTCCTCTTTAGGCTGCAGTTCCTCAAAAATGTCACTCTTAGTTGCACTTGGGGTATTTGTCGTCTCTTAGCTTCTCCGGAGCAAGAGTCTGCTTTCAACGGCTGTCTTAAAAATGTCTCTCATCTGCAGCTCCTGTGCTTTCTTCAAAGCGTCCCTCTTGGCTGTAGCTCCTCTTCAAAATGTCACTCACAGCTGCACTGAGTTCCTTCTGTTTGCCGACTCATTTATATGGTTCCAGTGATTTAATTTAGACCACCCGGAATGGGTGGAGCAACACCTCCGTGGAAATTATCCAATCACAGTCATCACCCACAGTTGGGTGGGGCACATTCCATGGAAACACTCAAAGAATTGCAATCTAATTAACATTGATAGGTCTGCCCACACAAGATTACATCAAAGATAATGGCGTTTGGGGGACATAATACATTCAAACCGGCACAGATGCCTCTAGAATAGAGAGTTTAGTGAGACATTCCTGCTTACACAGAGAAACAAAGATTCAGATAGTGCAGACACACTCAAATTTTATTGTTTGTTTGATACATCTGCTGTTTTGAGGCTTATACTTAATGTGAGTCTGTTGAATGATTTACAGGTATACTCATACCCTGAGATGAAGGGCTTTATTATAAATCTCCCTCCTTGTGCAGTAGGATACTGTGCATTTTCCAATGCTGCAAACATAAATAGAAAAGTATTTTGTCTGTGACAAAGACAAATGTCAGCTCGTAAGGCTCTTAAAGATGAAGAGTTTTGAATTTGAGTTCTCATTATTACAGCGTCCTGATTCAAGAGGTAAGCATAAAAATGCTTTATACTTATAAATTTTATTCCATAAACCTTTTGTAGTAAGGAAAACCAGCAAAAGTTATTATACAAAAGTAATACATGTAGAAAATAGTATCAAGCCAAAATAAGAAAATAAAATCAGTCCCAATCTCCAACATAGATAACCAATGATAATGTTTTAGCACATATTCTCCCCATCTTTATATATATATATTTAATTCAAAAATGTAATTATATTGAACATATTTTGTTACTGGCTTTTTAACTTAATGACATGGAAACTATTCAACATATATTCATACAGATTCTCCACATCATCATTTCTCACTGCTTTTTCAATTTATGAATCTACTGTAATTTACTTATCCAAACCCCTAATTTGGGTCATTTGAGTTGTTTCCAGTATTTTTGCTGCCATGAATTTAGAGGAATACATATCTTGCAGCTAAAGATTTATGCACATCCCTGATTGTTTCCTTAAAATAAATTCCTAAAAGTGGAATTGCTGTGCCAAGAAGTATGCTAAATTCTAAGTCCTTTGACACCAAAACTGCTCTGTATAAATATCATGCCAATTTAGACCCCCAGCAATTCATGAAACATTTTTAATGGGATTTCATTTGTACATGTAACATTTATGCAGGGGAAGTTTATTAAATGGCTGAGGAAATGAGGGTGCAGAAGAATTAAGGGCCCATGTCATCAGCACTAGAATTTTAACCCTACTTTCTATATTCCCTGTACTCTTAGATAAGATGCCATTGATACACCCAAGTGGTGTTTGGCGAAACTCATTTGGGGAGATGCCCTGAGCCAAATTAGGGTTCACTAGTCAAACAAGTATTGAAGATTCCAGTCGAATAAGGTTAAACAAGCTGTAGAGCCTATGATGGTAACAGGGCTAGTCATAGCTTTAGGCTGGTCCCTGCAATTGAAGCTATTTGCCATCAAGAGGCAGCAGAAAGTCACTTTTATTCTTATTCCAAGAATGAAATGTGATTTTCCTGAGAAGAAGGTCTTTTTTCCACTTTGCCACATGTAGAGTAATCACAACTTCCAAAATTTTGCTTTCTACCCAAACTGACATTTATGAAATTTGGAATTCTAGTTTGGTTGGTTCAAATAGAGTTTGAAAATAAATTTTGCTTTTTTTTCATGAATTGTTAGCTCTTTATTAGTTTTTCTTATTTAAAGGAGATTACCTCACTATGTGTTTTGAACTAGACTTGAGAAAGTTGAATTCTTTTTTAAAACAAGAACCTCACTCCAATGTAAAAGACTGTTCTTGATCTAGTTAATTTTCTGACCTTTACTTTTCTAGAATGGCAGTGTGAGAGGAAAAAGTAGACACAGCCTTATGCAATTCTTCATTACCTAACAATAGCTTGACTCTTCCCAATTCCAATTTTCTTACTCTGATAACTTTTTTTTTTCAATTTTTAAGTGTCCTATTTCATGCTAGCTTGATTGCAAAAAATGGCAAAATTGTCCATGCACCCTCTGAATTCATGCCCTTTGCAACATGACTTTGAAACTTCTCCAATCAAGAGGAGTAGTTCATATCCCCACTCCTTGAGAATGGTTTGGTCTTGTGATTTGCTTGGTCCAATAGAATTCAATGGAAGTGATGGCATTGAAATTCAAAGCCTTGGCCTCAAAAGGCCATGCACACTTCTGCTCACATTCTTGGACCCCTTACATCCATGCAAACAAGCCTGGGTCAGCCTGCTAGAAGATGGGAGGCTACATAGAGGAAAGCCATCTCAATCAAGGCCATCATAGATGGGCTAGATCTCAACCAATCAGCCAGCTAACTGATGACACATGACACATGAGTGCTTTGCCCCAAGATTATCTTAGCCTGGCCCAGACCTGAAGAATCACCAAGCTGGTCCACAGATGCATGAGCTATGGGTATTCTGGGGGGAGCAGAGGGGGTTGTTATGGCAGTAGATAATTGATACTTTGGACCTAAAGTAAGTGAGTCAATAATGTTTACTGCCACTCGTCTGCCTGGGATTCAGGATGCAATAAGCCTGTGAGAGAAAAGACCCTGTTTCTGATGACTTTGTGGAGATGAATCAATGAAGAGGTCCAGATATATTTATATACACTGATGACTTATCTCCTAACACACATTTTGATTCCTGTTAGCAACACTTAGCAATTAGCTTAAATATTATTCATTACCTTGGTGTCCAGATAATCCTAATCATATGTTATGACCACATTGTCTACTCCATGTTCCCCAAATGCCCCAAACACTATAACACTGGAGCCTTTCCCTCCTTCTGTCTTTGCCAGAGTATTTCAGGTAGTCTAAGAACCAGCTAAAGTCCTTATATGTTCTTCTCCTCTGTGAAACATTCTGATCACAGATCTCCAAACTCCAGTCATAATAAATTCCTCTTTCTTCTCCTTATTTTAATACCAGTTTTCTAATTCTTATTTCAGTTTGACTTGAATTCAAAGATCTAAAATTCTACCAGTATTATTTAATCTTGGAAACTAAGACAAAGTAAAGCAAGTTTCAGAAATGTTTTAGGAATTTTCTAGTAGGATATTGTTATAATTTTCTCTTTGTGTGAAAGTCATTCTAGTCATGTTTAGGGTTCAGAGAGCAAGTCTATTTTGGCTTAAAATATATCATGGAATCAGTTAACTTTGTACTGGTCACTATGACTTGTCAAATTATTTTTCTTATTTCTACTATCAGTTAAACTCTAGCTCCTTAAGTAAAACAGAAAAGACCTCTACTTCTAGAATAGAGCATTGAGAGAGGAAAAACAACAAAGGCCTGGCCCAGGATTGATGGAGAGTAATTGATAGTGGAGAATCCCATCATTGCTCTGAATACTGCAACTGGGGCTCCATCCATCCTGTTAAGGGACCTAAACTCAAGCCTCTGATTTCCCTATATGTAAGACTAACACAGCCAAGTCCTGATCTATGGTAAATACTTTAATATTTCCTTTACTGTGCAAACCACTTCTATCCTAAGAGAAAAAGTTCAAGTCTATAAAAAATTTTATTGGTCACATTTTACCTTATGACCAAGAGAGAAGAATTAGGGAATAGGTATTTGATGCCAGTTTGTTTAAAACATGCATATAAATAGGTCTCTTTTCCTTTTCAGAAGATCTTTTTATAATAATGTTCCATTTAATTGAAACATGTTTGTGAGTGTATTAGTTTCCTTGGGCTGCTGTAACAAAGTACCACAAACTGGGTGACTTAAAACAACAGCTATTTATTCTCTCACAGTTCAAGAGTCTAGAAGTCCAAAATCAAGATGTCTTCAGGGCCATGCCCCCTCCAAAGCCTCTGTGGGAGGATCCTTTCTTGCCTCTTCCAGCTTCTGGTGGCCGCAGACATTCCTTGGCTTGTGGCAGCATCACTCCAATCCCTGCCTCCATCTTCACATGGCCGCCTTCCCTCTGTCTGTCTGTAGCTCTTCTCTTCTTATAAGGACACCAGTCATATTGGATTAAGGGCCCACTCTACTCCAGTATGAATGACCTCATTTTAACTAATTACATCTGCAAAACCCTATGTTCAAGTACAATAACATTCTGAGGTACTTCAGCATATCTTTTGGGAGGACACAATTCAAACCATGACAGTGGGTTAAAAAGAACTGAAAAAGGCTATAAATTACTAAGTGAGGCTAGAAGCCATTTTGTAATAGAGTCACAGCAACAAGACCTTCATTTCCAGTGGTTAGCATGGTATCTGGCCCATAGTATGAACTCAGACAAGTTCTTCGTTTGCAAAACAAAGATAGAACAATTGAGTTACAGAGTTTTAAATGATATTGAATAGAATACCTGTTTTTATCCCAAAGAAAAGAAAACAGTTTTTATCACAAAGTCATTGCGTACCAATTATACACAACATGAGCACAAGAAGCATTCAGTGACAGAACACTATCAGTGTTTCATAAGCACATTAATTTCATGATGAGTCATAAGCCTACAATGTTGCATGTTATCCTTCTTCTGAGTCAACAGCTATGGAATTGAATGAGTGAACGTGGAATATTTTAAAGGTGCGACAACCAGGGTGACAAAGATGTGCAAATCTGCTTGGGATCTCTCCAGTATATAACTACATGAGAATAAAAAATTGAAAACTTTAGTATGGAATAAATCCAGAATGTTCCCTGTAACAAACCTCTTCTTAGACACATTAGTAGATCATGGTTAGCTATATTGTATCAAGAAATGGTTCTCTGCTTAAGCATTTCTTCTATAAGGTGGAAAATCTTATATGCTGAGTTCATTTACCCTCTTTACTGGGTCATGAAAGTAGTGCAAGTACCCCAACCCCCCTCATACTCAAGGAACTCTTGGCTAGTGTGAGGTGAGCTCAAAGGAGAGAAGGTCTCCAAGGAGAGAAATGACAGCCAATGAAACCCATTTTCTGACGACATACTTCCATCTTGTCTTGAATGCAAAATTGCAAAGGGATACGTTCAAAATTGCCAAATGTTCTCTTCTTGAAGTGTTCCTTAACTTTGAGCAAAACATTTCAATATACCTTTTATGCCAGTTCCCTTAGAGAGTCTTTCTCTCCCACCCCACTCCCTTTCACATACACACACACACACAAGCACACATACACCAAACATCAAGTTTTCATAAAATCCTAACCCAAGAATGGAAATCTTGAAGGTGAAAAATGCAATATGAGTTTTAAAGTCTTTTACTAAAATAACATAAACTAGAAACCTGTAACTGGGTCTTTAACTATATGTGTCTTTTTCGAGTTACATTTGTATGTCCACGTGGGTTTACAGGTGGGCTTTTCTCTCTTCTGTTACTTTATCCAAAGCCTTTCTCTTCCACACCTTTCCCTACCCTGGTCTCTCTCTCCCCCCTCCTCTCCTCTCTTTTATTTTCTTTCTCATTCCATGACTTTAGACAATAGGGAATGAAACATTTTACTTGTTCTGTTTATTTAATTTTTATGCACTTTATTCCTTTTATACAACTCAGAAGGATCCAATGTTTTACATTTCAATTTTTGGACAAATAAACTCAATTAAATTACATTTTTCTTATTGACTTTCAGTTGTTTCTATTCCCTTTGAGCCACCAATTAAAAAAAAATAAACACAAGCCCTCATCTTCATTCTTAACTTATTTTTATGAAGTCAAAGTTTTCATTTTCAGAAAAAAAATGGGGGGAGGTTTCCAATTTTTTCTTGCAGTGAGAATGTTGGTGGTTATCACTGCTTCTGGACTTCAATTCTTGACTTTCCTATTTAAAATGAGAATAATATTTCAGTCTTTTTATAATTTTGTGAATGCATTATTATAAACCCCTGGCCTAAATTCCTTTCTAACCTTGCCATACTTCACCTCTCCCTTATAAATTGAAAGTTCCTGCTAAGGAAAAATTATTTCCTCTCTTGTAACATCCTTATCCAGCCAAACAAATTTTCTTGCTTCAGAACATCATCCACTTTCTGATTTATGCAGAAAACACTAGATCCTAAAATTACACCATCTTGGGGTTAGGAGAGATTATTCAGTTTATGTACTTTAACTTAGTTGCCCCATGTTTGTTGCTTTTACTTAGGAGATGGGACAGGAAATAAGGTTCATTAATTACTCAACTTTATAAACACTATAAAGTCAGGTACTGCTAGACACCAGGGATTCAGAAATGAAGAATCCATAGCTCTTGTCTTCAGGAAGCTTACGGTCTAGTGGGTGGAAAAGGTATGTAAACAATTGCCACATATGGAAATGAAATAATTAACATGAGATGGGATCCTATGGGAGCACATAACCCAGTCTGTGAAGCTTTCTCGAGAATGGGATGCCTTAGTCCTTGAACGATGAAGCCTCAGAAGTCCTCAAACTTCAGAAACAGTCTCTGTGTGAGATTATGATGTTCAAAATACAATTGCAGTTGGAGAAGTTACCAAAGGAATCGCTGTAAAAATGTCACCTTTATACTCAAGATAGCACAGCATGGTGTCTGTGTGGTTTATTGGCAATGGCAGGCTTATTACTTTTAATGCTGTAATTTTCGCAGGGTCACTGTTCTACTTTCCCTGATATATGTATTACATAAAACTGGACTTCTTCGCCTCTATTGGAAAAAGCAAAAATGCCAGTAGGGGAAGTTGCTTTTCGATAATTGCATATTTCCCATGAAGAAAATTAAACCTTCACAGATTCACTTCACTTCACTTTGCTCCCCTTACTAGCTGTTACCCCTACATCAGCTTCTTCCTGCCTTCTCTCCTTCTCCCCAATGGTGCTTTCCTACTGCCCTGGTGATCCTGGTAGAGCTAGGATGACCTATCTTGTACTCTTGGTTAAGTTGTTACAACTCAAAGTATAGATTGACAATTTTCTAATTATTTTTTGGTAACAGATATTTCAGCCAAAATAAGTCTTTCCTCATTTAAGGCCATAAGAAGCACCTGGAAAACCAGGCTACTTCTCAAGTCACGGTAATCAGGGAGCAGGGACTGCATGGGCTTTGATTAAACATATTCTATACCTGGAGTCTTAAGGAAAATGAATCCACTCCAGGATCTGGGAAAAACAAAGGAGTAAGAAATGGGACAGGAATATGATTCCATAGGAACAGGAATTGAGGGAAATCTTGACTAGAAAATTGAGCCCTACTGACAAAGCTGTGTTTTCTGCAGTCTGGTTAGGAAACAAAGAGACTGACTGAGTTAGGAGATCAAAAGCTGACACTAGTGGTGCTTGCCAACAGGAAGTGGGGGTGAAGGCTCTCTGGCACACCTCAGATGTCTGTGCTGGCTGCAAAAGCCAACTTGCTCTAAACAGCGCCAGTTTTACTGCTTCACACTCTCCTCACTAACAGGCCCCTGCCTTGGCCCCCATTCAAGCATAATGAGAAGGTTTCTATAATTATCAACCCAGACTTGGCATTTGCACACAGCTGCGTTATCACTCACAGATCAGCTCAGTCCCCAAGAGTGAGTTCCAAAACAAGAGGGCCGCTGTGCTCGATGATGCCTCTGCCTTCATAGCCCTCAGACCTTGCCCAGCCTCCACCATGACCGGAATGTGGTGCTGACCCTGGGCCTGAGACCTTTGCTTTCTTACTTTTTGTATCATTTAATTTAAAAAGAAAAATCATAGTAAACTTATCTAATATCCTAGAACATAGAGTCAACTGTTAGCAGACTTGGAGGTTAGATACTGTCAGAACCATTCTCTGGAAGTCACTGTAGCCAATGCCATTCTTTTGTCAGCTAGGATGAGAAAAGAGCACAAACTCGAAAGCCCTGTGTATTCCCAGAGACTTGGGTCTGGACAGTATCTTGCCTTCTTGGCCCAAGTGGAGGGGCTGGGAAAGCAAATAATGACCTTCCACTGATAGTTTTGGGTGTCAGAAAATCAATTCTCAGAAATCTAGGTCCTTTATTTCACCATGGAGCATGGAGACCAGACCATAGAAGTCTCAGAATTTTCACCATTAGAAAGGACCCTAGACATCCTTTAGTCCAACCTCCCACTCAGTGCAGTTACCTTCTTGAAAGTATCCTGGAGTTCTCATCAGCTTCTTCTCAGATGCTTCCAGGAAATGGCTGCCCATTCCCTGACAAGGCAACTTTATTGAGTTCTGAGCAGCCCTGGAAAGAGAAAATCTTAGTGGGTGTTTTCCTGCTTTCAACCCTTTAAGGCACTCCCCAGGCCCTTGGGATCAAGCCCAGGTTCACAACTGTTCTGCATATTTGGCCCTCCTCTCACCTCTCAGTCTCATTTCCTTGATGCCCTCCTCTCACCCAACTGGAAGAGAAAAACTCCAGGTCTTCTTTCACTTCCTAGAATAAGCTTCATTCTGTCTCATCGCCAGCATTCTCACCTGTAAATTCCTCTGCCTGCGCCATTCCTGTCCAAGTTCTCCTCTCTTTCCCCACCAATTCCTTATTATCTTTTGGGTCTTTTTCCAGGAGGCCTCCCTGATCTCTAACCGAGATCAGGTCCCTTTGCTATGAATCCAGTGTTGCCTAACATGTACCATCTTGTCTCAATTCCACCCTCTTCCATATGACAGCCCTTGAAATATTCAAAGACAATCATCCAAAGCATCCCAGCATCAGCCTGGTTCTGGTCCCAGCAGGAAGCATGGCACACTCAGGGTAATTGAGGAAAATGTGATGAAAGGGTTATTTACAAAGATGTGAGCAGGATTAAGAAAATTTTAGGAGCACTCCAGAGTTTGTGAGAGCAGTGTTAAGCCTAAAGAATCAAGGAGAAGGAGAGATTACCTGAAGCCAGAGAGAACAGCTGAAGCTGTAGAAGATAGCCACCCAGCAGGTAGGGGAATGCAGCCCACCTGCAGTGAACCCGCATGGAGGCAGGCAAGGGAATAAATACTCCACCTAGCACAGAGGCCAGGAGAATGATTAACATTTCTGTCACTCTCTCTGAACACTATCCTTGTATTAGCATAGGTTTAAGAATGCAGTTTCCTTTCTTATTGAATGCATTTAATTGTTTTCATTGGGTTTATGATCAATTAAATCCCCCAGCCTTCCTCATGCAAACTCTTAGGAAATGAAGCTTCCTCCTAAAGTATACTCATGTCATTCATTTTTTTTTACCTAACTGCAGGATTTTACATTTTTCCCAGGGAGATGTTATCTTATTTACTTCTGTCCATTGCTCCAGATTATTAAATCCTTTTTTTCTGTTTTCTAGCGTAGCAGTTTATTTTCCCCACTTTGAGTCACTAGCCAGTTTGATTAGACCATTCTCGGTTTTCATCCAAATCAATGACAAGCGAACAGAATCACAAATAGCTGGGTACTGAAGACTGCTTTTGGTTGAGAGGCCAAATAGCATAGTGTGATGGTTAATTTCATGTGTCAACTTGGCTAGGTGATGATGTCCAGTTGTTCAATCAAGCAAGCACAGGCCTGATTGTTACTGTGAGGGTATTTTGTGAATTTAAATCATTAGTCAGTTGATTGTATCTATGGCTGATTACATCTACAATCAACAAAAGAGATTGCCTTCAGCAATGCGAGAAGTCTCATCCAATCAGTTGAAGGTCTTAAAGGGAGAACTGAGGATTTCAGCAGTCAGAAAGAAGCATTTCTGTCTCTACTTCAGCCAGCCAGTGTCTTCTGGGGAATTAATCATCACCTTCATCAGAGTTCCCAGCTTGTGGCATCTCCTGGGGAATTCAACGTCAGAGAGGCCATGAGCTTGCTTAGGAAAACTTATAGCCCCACTTCTTCTCCTGCCATAGCCACTTCTTAGGTGGGTCTTCTTGGTTCCAACCTGCTTCTCAGAAACCGTCTCCACCAAAGCTGGCCAGCAGATCCAACTTCAGTCTTGGGTCTTACTTCTAAACCTTCACTGAGTAAGGGTCGATCTTTTATTTCGATTATAAATATAGGGTAAAATAAAACAAGTAGTAGTATCAATACCTGTGATGTTTTTCACCCATTGAAGTCATGGATACTTTCAATTCCTATAATAAATCTCTTAATATTTACACACACACACACACACACACACACACACACACGCACGCACGCACATATTCTGTCAGTTCAGTTCTGTTTCTCTGGAGAACCATGACTAATACACACAGTGTGGACTTTCACAAAACATGTGAAATCAAACACTATTTCTGCAGTGGATTAGTAGGTATAATGGGAACTAAAAGATCCATGATAAAAAAAAATTGGGGGAAATCCTGAGTTAAACAGGCTAAGCAAATTTTTTTCCTAAAGTGTCCTTTTCTGGAATAAAATATTTAAGGTTCTATCAGATTGATTTGACTCTGGAACACATGGGTTTGTCTGTATTTTTGTGTGCATGTGTGTTCGTGTGTATGTGTAGTCCCATGGAATAATGATTCACAGAGCATACTTTGAGAAATGCTGTCTTTGGAATCTAATAGACCTGGGTTTCAATCCCAGCTGCAGCACTTACCAGCTTTAGGCAAATTATTTAATCTCTCTAATCTTCAATTTTCTTAACTATTATATTGGTGTAATAGAAGTTCTTATCTCATAGATTTGTGGTAAGAATTAAATAAGATAATACATGAATGAACGAGTGCTTCTTAACATGCTATGATAGTAAATACTCACTAGATGTTAGTTAACATTAAACAAAATCTTTACCATCATAATCATCATCATTAATGTTTTTACATTGATCCACTAATTAAGTTTCATAGAGCAAGTATGTGAAAATATAATAATCTAACTTAAATAAGCCAAAGGATAAACAGAAAATTTGACATATGTTCCTAACTTACATGACTTACTTGACTGATAAATGATGAGTATCCTAAATATATGAAATAAAATTCTCACAAATCGTCAATATTTCTATCCTAATAGAAAATAGGCAAATGACATGAGCATGTAATCCATGGAGGAAGAAATACAAGTGGTCAATAAAATATCATGATATATATCAAATTGGAAATTTTTATTTTTAATGAAAATAGGGTGCTGGGAAACAGATACTCTTATGTTCCACTGGTACCAGTCCAAAAATAACAATAATACTAATATTAGCTAACAAGCATTTAGTATTCATTATATACCAGGTACCATTCTAAACATTTTATCAATGTTTTACTCATTTAATTCTCACAACAACCCTATGATGTAGAGATTTTTATCATTTCTCTTTTACAGATGAGAAAACTGTGTACAACAAGATAAGTACAATTTTTATGGCACAAATTTTGTGGAGAATAATTTGACGGTATCTTTCAAGAGCTGTATGCTGTGATGCACTTCCCAGGCACCCTTTTAAGCATTATTTATCCAGCTACTAGAAGTGCTACCAACTAATGCTCCTCAGTTCTCAGCCCTCTTTAGTCACTGCCCTCAGCTGGAGAGACTTGGCTTGCCAGGTTATGACTTTGGACCAGACCATAGCCAATAACCATTTGATGCAGAAATATAAGGACCCAGTCCCCTTGCTGCAATCTAGGACAGCTCTTCATGGTCATCTTGGTTCCAGAGCTCCCCTTGGAGTTGTCTGAAACCTCTGTTAAGATCTCATCAGAGCCGAGCGTCTCCCTCCACCCAATCTTGCTTCCCTTCTCTTCCACTGGTTTTGATTCTATAAGTACTCTTTAAGGAACTTCTGGCATACTAATCTCCATCTTAGAGTCTGCTTCCTAGGAAACACAGCCTGCAACACCCAGTGATTTTACATCCAAGAATTTATCCTAAGTAAAAGTGAGCTAGAAACATACATAACTATATACAAGCCCTAATAGATGGTAAAGCTACAAAGGAAGGAACCTAGGTCCCTAAATCAATAGATGAAAAATGTCATCCACCAGATTCAGCCTGAAGATGTAGAGAACTGGAAAAAGCATGATTTCAACAACAATAACAGAAAAAGCTGGACGAACTGAAAATTGATCACTTTTTTTGAATCCATGAGAGGACTGAGGTCCAAGGGCAAATAACTAACCTGAAATCTAAGGAGAGACAAGTGCCTATAGGGAGAACAGTGCTCTAGCATTTGCTAGCCTAGCACAGATGCTGCCAGAAGCCACACAAACCGGTAAGATGCAGCTAATTGTTTTTTTTATCAAATTGTTAAAAACCCAGTGGGGGCTAGCATGAGACTATGAAGTCCCTGGGCCTGCAGACAGAAAAGTTCACACCTCCTTGCAGGTTTTTACTGCAAGAACCCCACCAGGTGCTGACTTGGGTATGGGAGAATACTGAGAAATCTTCCCCTGTGCTGCTGGCTGGTGGAAAGGAACAGTAGCCACTGCTGAAACCCCACCCAATCTCCATCTCTTCCTACCATAAGGAACAAAAGCCTTAATCTGCAGGTTACAAGGGTAACAGAAACTGTAGCCCGAGCACACTGGTGGAAACCCACTTCAGCTAGGAGAAGGGAACAGGAAGAAAACACTCTGCCCCTGAGGGAGGGACGAGATACATGTTTGGCAAGTATTATGCCCAGAGGAGAGACAAGAATGCTTGTGAAAGCCATAAGCCCTGAGACCCAGGTTCATAGTAGGTTCATAGTACCTGCATAAGACTGAAGCTTAGTCAGAATATCAGAGAATGTCCCCATCCTCCGTATTTCCGCCACCATGCTAACAAATGTTCTACTAGGAGAGCTGCAGAAGAAAATTTCTCTTTGGGGAGCAGTGCAAATGGAAGACCCAAAGCCAAGTTGGAAGGAAACTTCAAACCCAGTGCATCTCCTGATTACATGACCACAAACTCTCACACTAAAAGCATAGCAGGAGGAATGCCATACTCATCTCCAAGTACAAAAAAAAATTTTGTCTCTGTCAGCAGTCCCATAGAACATGTCCAGCTTACAACAAATATTTTTGAGTGTACTAAAAGGCAAGAAAAACACAGTTTGAAGAGACAAAGCAATCATCACAAGCAGTCTCAGATATGACACAGATGTTAGAACTAGCGGGGAAATTATTGTGATTACTATGTTAAAGGCCCTAATAGAAAAAGGTATGTCACATGTAAAAACGGATACTTAAGTTTAGCAGAGAGATGGAAATACTTTTTTAAAAAGCAAAATGGAAATGCTGGAAATGAAAAACACAGTAAAAGGGATGAAGAATGCCTTCAAAGGGCTCATTTGCCGAGGAAAGAATTAGTGATCTTGATGTTTTGTCAGTAGAAATTACCCGAATTGAAAAACAGAGAAAACGGGGTGAGAACATAAACAGAGTATAAAAGAGCTATGGAACAATATCAAACGGTCTAACACATTTGTAATAAAATTCCAGAAGGAGAATAAAGAGAGAATGGGACAGAAGAAATAATTTGAATAATAAAATAATGGCTGAGAATTTTCCAAAATTTCTAAGCCATAGATCCAAAAGGATCAAAGAACACTAAGCAGGGAAATAAAATATAACCTAGGTATATTAGTTTCCTGTAGCTGCTGTAATAAATTACCACAAACTTGCTTAAAATGACAGAGATTTATTCTCTCACAGTTCTAGAGGCCGTAAGTCCAAAATCAGTATCACTGGTCTGAAATTAAGTTGTTGGAAGAAACACACTCCCTCTGCAGGCTTTAGGGGAGAATCTGTTTCTTCCTCTTTGAGCTTCTTGCGACAGCTGGAATTTTTTGACTTGTGACCACATCACACCAATCTTCAAAGCCAGGATCCTCAAATCTCTCTGCTTGTCATCATATCACCCTCTCCTCAGAATGTGTCAAATTTCCCAGTCACCCTCTTATAAGGACACTTGTAATTGCATTTAGGGTTCACACTGATAATCCAGTATAATCTCTCCATTTCAAGATGTTTAATTTAATACATTTACAAAGAGCCTATTTTTGCTATATAAAGTATCACTAACATGTTCTAGGGATTAGGGCATGGATAGCTTTTAGGGGTCCATTTCAGCCTATCACTCCAGGCATATATCCAAATTGCTATGAATGAAAGACAAAGAAAAAATCTTGAAGGCAGTCACAGAAAAGGCAGATAAAGAGGGCGAATGATAAGAATTACAGTAGAATTCTCATCAGCAATCATGCAAGCAAGAAGATAATTGAATGACAACTTTAAAGAGCCGAAAGAAAATAAAACTGTCAACCCAGAATTCCAGATGTGGTGATAATACCCTTCAAAAGTAAGGAGAAATAAAGACTTTCTCGGACAAAGAAAAAACTGAGAAAATTCATTGCCAATAGACTACTCCACAAAAAAAATGTTAAAGGAAGTT
The DNA here is from genome assembly GCF_015220235.1 of Choloepus didactylus. NCBI lineage: Eukaryota > Metazoa > Chordata > Mammalia > Pilosa > Megalonychidae > Choloepus > Choloepus didactylus. The sequence goes on along the minus strand of NC_051334.1, from coordinate 42,992,470 downwards.
TTTCAGGCAGAAGAAACATGATGTACTTCAGAATCTTGAATATACACAAAGAAAGGAAGAGTGACAAGAATGGAAAAAAACATGGCAAAATAAAATCTTTTTTCTTATATTTAGCTGAGCTAAGAATTGACTGTTTAAAAATAATTTTTTAACAATGTATTGAGTATTTATGGCATATGTAGAAGTGAAATATATGGAAACAATGGCATGAAGGATGGGAACATGATTTAGGAAGAGACTGTGAAATGGTTCTTGTACTACACCTAAAGCAGTATAATATTATTTGAAGGTAGAATCGGACTATTTAAAAGTGTGTATTTGAACCACTATTTTTTTAAAGAGGCATAAACAATAACACAATAGAGGAGATAAAATGAAATCATAAAACATGTGCAATTATATCCAGAGAAGGCAGAAATGAGGAATTAAAAAAAGAAAAAAAATGGAGAAAATAGAAAACAGCTAGCAAGATGGCAGATTTTAATCCAACCATACCAATAATCTTGTCCAATGTGAATAGACTAAATGTACCATTTAAAAGACATAGATTTTCATACAGATTTTTTTGCATACAAAATCAAGACTCAATTGTATAGTGTCTATAAGCAACTCACTTTAAATATAAAGGACATAAATAGGTTAAAAGTAAAAGGATATAGAAATAGATGCCATGTGAACTTCAACAAAAGAAAGCTGAAGTAGCTATATTAATTATAGCCAAAGAAAACTTCAAAACAAGAAATATTCTCAGGGATGAAGATGGACATTGTACAATGATAAAGGGGTCAATTCTGCAAGAAGAAATAACAATCCCAAATATGTATGCACCTAAGAGTAGAACTTCAAAATACATGAGGCAAAAATGGATAGATTTGAAATGACAAATGGACAAATCCACAATTCTAGTTGGAATATATTCACTGGAAAATTAGGCAAATAAATCAGCAAGAATATGCTATCAACCAACTTGACCTAGTTGATATTTATAGAATGCTTCAACCAACAACAGCAGAATACACATTTTTCCCAGGTATATATGTAATATTTACCAAGATAGACCATATTCTAGGCCATAAAACAAACTTTAGCAAATTTAAAAGAACAGAAATCATACAGAGTATGTTTTTGAACCATACTGGATTTAAACTAGAAATCAATAATAGAAAGATATTTGTAAAATCTCCAAAGATCTGAAACCTTACACAGACAAGTAAATAATAAAATAACTAATGAGTCAAAAAGGAAGTTTCAAGGTAAATTAAAAATAGTTTAACTAAATGAAAATGAAAATACAGCATATAAAAATGTGGCTGATTTTAGGGTTGTGGCATGGAATGATCTTGGAGAATCTTGTAGTGTCAGAAAGTAAGGAAGTTCTAAAAAACAAAGAAAAATGACAGTAAACAGAAAATAAAATTTAACATCATCACTGATAAGTCACGTTGATAGCATATACTCCCAAAATAATGTGATGACGACACTTCGCCCATGTGGTATTCTTCCCCAAAGCCTGTAACCCCAGTCTAATCACAATAACGCATCAGACAAACCGAAATTGAGGGACGTTCTGCAAAATAACTGTCCAGTATTCTTCAAAGGTGCCAAGGTCATGAAAAACTAGTAAAGACTGAGAAAGTGTCACAGAGCAGAGGTGACTAAGGAGACATGACAACTAAGCATAATGTTGGACAGTTGTCTGGCTCCTGGGACAGAAAATGGATATTAGTGGGAAAACTGGTAAAATCTGAGTAAAGTTTGTAGTTTAGTTAATAATGTTGTACCAATGTTAATTTTATAGTTTTGATAAATGCAGTGGTCATATAAGACGTTAAATTAGGGGAACCTGGGAAAAGAGTATCTGAGAACTCTCTGTACTATCTTTGAAACTCTTCTGCAAATCTAAAATTATTTTTAAATAAAAAGTTTTGTTTTTTTTTTAAATCACCCATAGACCAGGTACACCCACATTGGACTTGTACGTAAGAAATTAAATTCTATTTTATTAAGCCTTTGACATTTTGAGGGCTTTTTAAAAATTAAATTAGTGGTAATTTAATATACTCTTTGTTACAATTATTAAACAGAATCATTTTGAATGAATTCTATTCCATGGTCACATATTTGACCACTCATTCAAGAGTGGTCATGTAAATTAACTGTAAGAGATCCAGAAGAAGTTGAATGACTGCTCCTTTTTTTGCAATTAGTTCTCCAAAATCAGTCTCTAAGTTATTCTCTACTTTTCTCTATTTCTGTTATTCTTACCTTTGCAACTGTAAGTACAATAGGATTATTGAGAAGGGAGTAATGAGAGGAGTACAAAGGTAGAAGTGAGCAGGACTTTGAATGATATGGAAGACCTGGCCTTCAGGTTTTCAGGGAACAGATAAGTAAAATCAGTGTTTGACTTGGGTGAGAGAAGGTAGTAGGGAGTAGTGTGGCCTGTTAGGAACTGCAGAATGCATGTTCACCTGGAGATATTTCAATACAATTTTTTCTAACGTTATGCCGATCAAACTAAAGAAGTTTGCCACTGAAGATGGTATAAGGGTGAGAGATTGTGCCCACTGATGTAGCTCCTTTGGAGAGGAGAAACAAGAATACCTTTCAAGTATAAGGAACGTGAAGATAAAATATAGATATAAACAGATCAGATTCAGAATCTAGCCTGGTGTTTAGGGAAATAAGGCTGCATGCCTAGAGCATTTGACCCAGAAAGGATTTTGGTGATCTTGGAGTTGAGTACTATTTAAGTGTGACTCTACGTAGCCTAGGCATTCAGAGAACCCTTTTAAGGGCCTGGGGGAATGGGCTCCAGAAATGTCCTTCCCATGTCCATTTAATCGGATCTATACATGGTATTTCCCTGTGAGAGTTTATTTGTACAAATAGTTTCATGGCAAAGAGATAGGATTGAAAAACGCTGACCTATGACCCCCTAAGTCTTTTCTTATGTATAGAGGCCCAGGGAATTGAAGTGACTTCTCCAAGATTCCAAAGTTATATGGGTTTCCTTAGAACTGACCTACAAATCTTCTGGCTCCAAAGCCAGTGCCTTTTCCATTGTATCACAACATTGTGGAGGTCAGGACAGGCCTGAAACAACTTTGCTTCTTGGGAGTACTCTTCATTTTTATTATTCCATGCCTTCTGGGCTCCATGTTAGGTGCTGATCTAGGATCAAGAATTTAGGAAGGAAGGGAGGAACTTGAATTGTTCATTTATTCCTTGGGTAAATAAAACATTTGACAGCAGACTTTAATAATAGAGAGTACCAAGCAATGGACACCAATAACTTATACTTATTGAATACCTTTTACGTCTCCCACTGTCACAAGCACCTTACAAACATTTTCTCACTTAATCTTCACAACAACCCTATTAGGTAACTATTATTATCCCCATTTTACAGTAAGGAAATTAACACCTCATTAGAGAGGTTAAGTAATTTGTCCAAGGCCACACAGCCAGTAATGGGCAATAAATGGGCAGAGTCAGGATGAAACTTGGATCTGTTTGACATTCAAGTCCAATGTTCTTAAACACACTACACTATGCTGCAGCACCAGGGAATGAGATAAATGCCCTGGAACCTCTTTGATAGCAGCCCAAGGCCATGGATAAGTCCAGTCGCCTTCACTGTTGTGTCTTGAACTGGTTTTAATTATGTTGTCACTGTATTTGCTGCTGTGTGGAGAACAGTAGCCTTCTGTTGATAGCGATAGCTGTTCCCTGTCACACCAGCCCATACTCCTTCAGTTAGCCACTGGAAAATGAGATCTTCTTCCTCCTAGTAGGAAGGGGGTAACAGATGTAGATGAAAATGTTCCTGCAATGATAGCATCACAATGTCAAGACAGGAGGCCACAAACACTAAGAGTGAAGAAGCTCAGCTGTATTTTGCCTTCATCAAAAGACTCAGATAGTTTTCAGATGTGGTGGGTGGGATGAAACGCCAAGCTTGTTGGACTGCAAACATTTCCCCATACATCCCGTGTGTTCTCCAGTGGAAATGCAATCCTTTCTGCTTCTGTGACTTAACACAGTTGTTGCTTTTAAGTATATTTGAAATCCTAGAGGCCCCTTGGGCAAATCCTTTTAAGTGAGAAAGCTACATTTTACTGAGTTAGATAACCCAATTTTAAGTTCCAGGAAGCTGGGGATATGATTTGAAACCTCCAACCATTAAAGTATGGGCTGGTACAAGAGGTGGAAAATGGCATCTTATCTTTGCTTGTCTGATACCAGAGGCTCTGTCCGTCATTTCAATGTATAGAAGGAGAGGGAGTGGAAAACATATAGAGTAGGAAAGGCAAGTTCCCACAAAATCAGAGAAGGAGGCTTAGTTCCTGCTCCTCTCTCTCATCCACTGTACACTTAAGTCATAGGATTAAGACTCCCTGGCCACAGCTTGAGATGATGTCTGGCTGAAAACTTCCCATGGTACAAAACAATGTTTACTATTTGAATTCAAATACAGTCTCTGGCACTTTCAAGCCAGGTGTCTTTGGGAAAGCCAGTTATACTCTCTATGCTTTAGTTTTCTCATATCTAAGATGAAGATAAAAATAGTACCGACCTCATAAGGTTGTGGAATTCAATACAGAATGAATAGAGAATTCAATGACTTAATTGTTTAAAGTGCCTAGAATCATGCCTAGCACATTGTAAGAACTCCATAAAGGTTAGTGATATTAAAGCTGTAATAATCTGTTTCTTAAAGGTTCTAAAGACCAGAAGGGATCCTAAGGTTCTAGAGTTCTGGACATGATTTTGTCTCCAGTAGCTCTCCAAATAATGGGGGCTTATTCATAATTAGACTGGCTCTTCTGAGGTCATTCAAGAATGTTCTGGTCCATTTTGACCATCAGTGTGGTCTCAACCCTGTTCCCTCAAGATCATTGAAGGGTCTAATGTCACTATTTCAGGCCCTAAACTTGGTCACTAACTCAGACTACATGGTATGTATGTGTAGGTAGAGTCCTAGCTGATGGTGGAGTAGAATGGTGGCACAACCCAGGTGATGTTGATGGGAGCTGCATTTAAGGAAGGATATCAATGCTGAATGTGGGTCTCTGGCCCTGGTGCTAAGGGTCTAGGGGTGAGGAGGGGTTCTGCATTGGATTTCTGGCCAGTGAGGAGGAGCCATACAATCTTCAGTAAACACTTTCTGTTCATCTACTATGCACTGGATATGTTGTAAGAAAATTATTTCAAAAAATATTAATTGAACACCTAGTATACACCCATATACTTCTAGGTTCTAGGTATATGGTTGGACAAAATAGGCCCAAATCCCTATCAACATGGAGGTTATATTTTAGTGGAAGAGACACAGTATCAATAGAATAAATAACTAAAATACCTAGTATGATAGATAGTGATAAGTGTTGTATGGAAAAATAAAGCAGGGACTAGAGATAGGGAAGGTCAAAGGTAGAGAGATGATTGCATTTAGATAGACCTGAAGGAGGTTAGAGAATATGCCATATGGAAAGAACATCCTATGCAGAGAGAACAGCAGGTTCAATGGCCCTAAGGCAGGAGTGTGCCTGGAATATTCAAAGAACAGCAACAAAGCTCCTGGGGTTGGAGATGAGGTCAGAGATACAGTGACTGGCCAAATCATGTAGGGTCTTGCAGATTGTTGTAAGGACTTTGACTTTTATACAGTGTGAACCAGGAAGCCACTGGAGCATTATGAGTGAAGAAATGATATGCTCTGCCTGTGTTTAACAGGAATACTTTGGCTACTGTATTTAGAATAGAAATGAAGGAAACAAGGGCAGAAGTAGAAAGACCTAGTAGGAGGATATTGCAGCAATCCAAGTGAAAGATATCAGTTGCTTGGACCAGGGTTATAGCACTGAAGCTGGTAATAACTGGTAGGAGTCTAGATATATTTTGAAAGAAGATCCATCAAGATTTTCTGATGCATTTGATGTGCAATGTGAGATAAAGAGAGGAGTCAAGGATGCCTTCAATGTTTTTAGCCTGAGGGACTGGAATACTGAAGCTGTCATTAACTGAGATTGGGGCCTTTAAGAGAAAGGGGTTTGGAGAAAAAGATCAAGACCTCAGTTTTTCATGTGTTAATTTAAAAATGTCTATTAACATCTAGTTGGAGATGTCAGGTAGGCAGTTGGATATATTCATCTGGTGTTCAGGAGAGAGGACTGAGATGGAGATATAACATGGGGGAGTCATCAGCATGTAGAGAATATAGACAATCATGAGATTGAATGAGGCCAACAAGGGAGTGAGTGTATTCAGAAAAGAGGTCCAAACATGAATCCCTGAGGAGGAAGTAGCAAAGGAGACCAAGAAGGAGCAACCAGTAAGGTTGGAAGCAAGCAGGAAGTATGGTGTCCTGGAAGCCAGGTGAAGAAAGTGTCTCAAAAGGGAGAGAGTTAGAAAACTGGTTAAAATGCAGCTGATCTATCAAGTAAAATGTGGACTTTAGAATGGACCACTGAATTTAGCAATAGGGAGGTCATTCAAAGCTGTGTGATTTTAGGAAGGAATGAGGAAAAATGATCTGGAAGCAGCAGTGAGGAAGAAGGACACTACCCCACATCCATACCCAGTGTTATGAGGGGTCTGGGAGATAAAACATCTGCCACTTGAGGCTGCAGGTAAAGCAGAGTCCTTAGGGGAGAGCCAAGTTTCAGTTAGAGCAAACAAAAATGAAGAAAATATTCAGGGAAGTGTGAGGGGATATAGGAAATGTAGCTGATAATTGATAGATGTTTGACAGTTCAAGTTCTTTTGGAAAGTGGGGCAGAAGGAGGGGGATGGTATCGGAAAAGGCAATATTTAGAACCATGTGGTGATTAGAGGCCAGGGGCTAGGGGGGAGCCTAGAGCCCCTAGAATTCTTGTGGTGACATGAACTGAAATGTAGGACATGACAACTCAAAGCAAACAGTGGTATTAAGTGTTGGGTAATGTTAAGGGGTTGATGGGAGTACACAGAAATTGGGGGCTACCACTTGGCCTCTACTGATGGAAGATAAATTCCACAAAAAGAAACATTTTCCTAGCATGTGGGATTCCTCTTGACTTCTTCTGATGGAAGACTGGGGAGTGAGAGAGGGGTGGTCTTACTTGGAACTCACAGGGACTCTCTTGATCCCTGGTGATGACAGCCTGACAAGCCAATACAAGAAATACTCTTTCAGCAATGAGTGCAGCATTAAAGCCCATTGCGCATACCTCCCAATTTCAGCTGGTGAGGGGTCACCATTACCATTGGTACATTGGCAGCCACTTGTGTCCAGTCCCCACCCTTAGATTTTTGACCAAAAGTCTACACAGATCCTTTCCCTGTTTCATTGGATCTTATCCATTTTATAGGAATATTCCTTATGGTTGTTCTCTGCCGGCTTGGCTCCAGACATGCCCAAATATATTTTCATGTGGCTGAAAGTGTCCAAACACTCTCATATTTCAATCATGTAACACAGCTGACTGAACTTCTTTGGTATTTGGCACAGCACTGTTGCTTAATTCTTGTCTGACTCTGGTCACTAAGCAGGAGCATAAGTGGCAGGTGCACCCTAAAGAGCTAGAGAAGGCATATATCATCTCAAGGTTGCAGGACACTGATAATGCAAAGATATCTTTTTGAGTCCAGCAGCAATTGGGGAACACTATTTTTCTGAAAATTAATAGAGATTCAGAATTTTGAGTGGTATAAGTCTTCAGGCCACCCATATAATTAAAAAAAAATTTTCCCAAGATGTGCAAAAGTGCTTCACAGAAGTTTCTCTTTCCTTGACTTTCAACCCCATTGTCAACATTCTGTCACATACGGCCAAGATGTAATGTGACTTATCCCAATTATATTAGAAAGCTTACATGCATCTAGAACTTAATAATTTAGAACTTAAATGCTTGAAAGTTTATTCAGTGATTTATACTAACACATTACCTGTGATGAAGGAAGGGAAAGGTATTATAATCCTCATTTTACAGATGAGCAAGTTTTTCTATAATTTGTCAGGTGAGAATATTTTTCCACCCAACTATACCAGGCCTTCACTCACTGATACATTTATTCAATAAGCCTTCATTTAGCCCTTACTATGTCAAAGATTCTTCAGTCTTTTCACAACCTATACTTCTGCTTAAGATGAACATTTACATATTTTAAATAGATAGCCATTGAATTTCTACCATATGTGATACCCTTTCAAGAACTATTATTAGGATGATACAAAGATAAGAGGATATAGGCTCTGCCCTCAAGGAACTCAAAGTCATATTTACAATTTTTATTCTGAATTTCTCAATTAAAATCCACACTGTGATGTTTACAGGTCCAACAACTTTTTTTATGAAGTCTGTATTGGTTAAAGTAAACCAGCTGCTGCTACATACAAACCCAAACACATGAAATGCTTCAAACACAGTATAGGTTTATTTCTTGCTCATGTTAAGTCCAAAATGGGTGGTCCTATTTGGGGGTAGAAATGCTCCAAGTAGTGATTCAGGGACCTAGGCTTCTTCCATGATATTAGACACATCCCAGCATGTAGATTCCAAGCTAGCTGAGCTCATTGCTTCAAGTCAGTAGAACAGGAAACAACATGAAGAATAACATGGAGAGTTTATGGGCCAGATTTGGAAGTGGCACACAATTGTTCCCAATTACATTCTATTAATAACAAGGGAAGCTAGGAAATGAGGTCTAGCTGTGTGTCCAGGAAGACAAGGAAACATGTTTGTTGCTGCAATTCTCTGAAGAGTCTTTTAAATACACAGAGCACTGGGTATCAGAGGGTTCATCTGGATCAAGCTGGCTGTAAGTGGGGAAGCAGAAAGCTAGGTAGGTGGGCTCTCCTATAGTCAGTAGGCTTCTGGGGTCTACTGACAGGGGTGAGTTGTGGTCATCTTAAAGGTGGATCTCTTTTTCATGAGGGCGGCTCACAACTGAGCAGGGGGCGGAAAAGAATCCTGCAAGATGAGGCAACCTTGCTTTAACTTCAAGTTCTAGCCTCTGGTACGTTCATTCTTCTTATGCCCTGTCTACCATAATTTAATCTGTTGATCGCTCATCCTCCAGCTTTTTAATCACTTCCGGTTCCTGATGGCTTTTACTTTCTGCTTCAAGGGGCAAATTCCCAAACGTTCCTTCACTCTTCTGAACCTAGATCACCAGTAGTCCTATTTTTCAAATCAACTTCAGCTTATGGGCCAGCAGGCCAGAGGTTTCAAAAAGATGCCATTTGGCAGAGGCGGGGCAAGATGGCAGACTGGTGAGCTGTAAGTTTTAGTTACTCCTCCAGGAAAGTAGGTAGAAAGCCAGGAACTGCGTGGACTGGACACCACAGAGCAATCTGTCTTTGGGCATACTTCATACAACACTCATGAAAATGTCGAACTGCTGAGATCAGCGAAATCTGTAAGTTTTTGCAGCCAGGGGACCCGCGCCCCTCCCTGCCAGGCTCAGTCCCGTGGGAGGAGGGGCTGTCAGCTCCCGGAAGGAGAAGGGAGAACTGCAGTGGCAGCCCTTATCGGAAACTCATTCTACTGATCCAAACTCCAACCATAGATAGACTGAGACCAGACACCAGAGAATCTGAGAGCAGCCAGCCCAGCAGAGAGGAGACAGGCATAGAAAAAAAAAAACAACACGAAAAACTCCAAAATAAAAGCAGAGGATTTTTGGAGTTCTGGTGAACACAGAAAGGGGAAGGGTGGAGCTCAGGCCTTGAGGCGCATATGCAAATCCCGAAGAAAAGCTGATCTCTCTGCCCTGTGGACCTTTCCTTAATGGCCCTGGTTGCTTTGTCTATTAGCATTTCAATAACCCATTAGATCTCTGAGGAGGGCCCTTTTTTTTTTTTTAATCCTTTTTTCTTTTTCTAAAACAATTACTCTAAGAAGCCCAATACAGAAAGCTTCAAAGACTTTCAATTTGGGCACGTCAAGTCAAGAGCAGAACTAAGAGAGCTCTGAGACAAAAGGCAATAATCCAGTGGCTGAGAAAATTCACTAAACACCACAACTTCCCAAGAAAAGGGGGGTGTCCACTCACAGCCACCATCCTGGTGGACAGGAAACACTCCTGCCCATCGCCAGCCCCATAGCCCAGAGCTGCACCAGACAACCCAGTGTGACGGAAGTGCTTCAAATAACAGGCACACACCACAAAACTGGGCATGGACATTAGCCTTCCCTGCAACCTCAGCTGATTGTCCCGGAGTTGGGAAGGTGGAGCAGTGTGAATTAACAAAGCCCCATTCAGCCATCATTTGAGCAGACTGGGAGCCTCCCTACACAGCCCAGCAGCCCAGAACTGCCCTGGGGGGACGGCACTCACCTGTGACATAGCACAGTCATCCCTCAACAGAGGACCCGGGGTGCACAGCCTGGAAGAGGGGCCCACTTGCAAGTCTCAGGAGCCATACGCCAATACCAAGGACTTGTGGGTCAGTGGCAGAGACAAACTGTGGCAGGACTGAACTGAAGGATTAGACTATTGTAGCAGCTTTAAAACTCTAGGATCACCAGGGAGATTTGATTGTTAGGGCCACCCCCCATCCCCGACTGCCCAGAAACACACCCCACATACAGGGCAGGCAACACCAACTACACACGCAAGCTTGGTACACCAATTGGGCCCCACAAAACTCACTCCCCCACTCACCAAAAAGGCTAAGCAGGGGAGAACTGGCTTGTGGAGGACAGGTGGCTCGTGGACGCCACCTGCTGGTGAGTTAGAGAAAGTGTACTCCACGAAGCTGTAGATCTGATAAATTAGAGATAAGGACTTCAATAGGTCTACAAACCCTAAAAGAACCCTATCAAGTTCAGCAAATGCCACGAGGCCAAAAACAACAGAAAATTATAAAGCATATGAAAAAACCAGACGATATGGATAACCCAAGCCCAAGCACCCAAATCAAAAGACCAGAAGAGACACAGCACCTAGAGCAGCTACTCAAAGAACTAAAGATGAACAATGAGACCATAGTACGGGATATAAAGGAAATCAAGAAGACTCTAGAAGAGCATAAAGAAGACATTGCAAGACTAAATAAAAAAATGGATGATCTTATGGAAATTAAAGAAACTGTTGACCAAATTAAAAAGATTCTGGACACTCATAGTACAAGACTAGAGGAAGTTGAACAACGAATCAGTGACCTGGAAGATGACAGAATGGAAAATGAAAGCATAAAAGAAAGAATGGGGAAAAAAATTGAAAAAATCGAAATGGACCTCAGGGATATGATAGTTAATATGAAACGTCCAAATATAAGACTCATTGGTGTTCCAGAAGGGGAAGAAAAGGGTAAAGGTCTAGGAAGAGTATTCAAAGAAATTGTTGGGGAAAACTTCCCAAATCTTCTAAACAACATAAATACACAAATCATAAATGCTCAGCGAACTCCAAATAGAATAAATCCAAATAAACCCACTCCGAGACATATACTGATCACACTGTCAAACACAGAAGAGAAGGAGCAAGTCCTGAAAGCAACAAGAGAAAAGCAATTCACCACATACAAAGGAAACAGCATAAGACTAAGTAGTGACTACACAGCAGCCACCATGGAGGCAAGAAGGCAGTGGCACGATATATTTAAAATTCTGAGTGAGAAAAATTTCCAGCCAAGAATACTTTGTCCAGCAAAGCTCTCCTTCAAATTTGAGGGAGAGCTTAAATTTTTCACAGACAAACAAATGCTGAGAGAATTTGCTAACAAGAGACCTGCCCTACTGGAGATACTAAAGGGAGCCCTACAGACAGAGAAACAAAGACAGGACAGAGAGACTTGGAGAAAGGTTCAGTACTAAAGAGATTCGGTATAGGTACAATAAAGGATATTAATAGAGAGAGGGAAAAATATGGCAAACATAAACCAAAGGATAAGATGGCCGATTCAAGAAATGCCTTCACGGTTATAACGTTGAATGTAAATGGATTAAACTCCCCAATTAAAAGATATAGATTCGCAGAATGGATCAAAAAAAATGAACCATCAATATGTTGCATACAAGAGACTCATCTTAGACACAGGGACACAAAGAAACTGAAAGTGAAAGGATGGAAAAAAATATTTCATGCAAGCTACAGCCAAAAGAAAGCAGGTGTAGCAATATTAATCTCAGATAAAATAGACTTCAAATGCAGGGATGTTTTGAGAGACAAAGAAGGCCACTACATACTAATAAAAGGGGCAATTCAGCAAGAAGAAATAACAATCGTAAATGTCTATGCACCCAATCAAGGTGCCACAAAATACATGAGAGAAACACTGGCAAAACTAAAGGAAGCAATTGATGTTTCCACAATAATTGTGGGAGACTTCAACACATCACTCTCTCCTATAGATAGATCAACCAGACAGAAGACCAATAAGGAAATTGAAAACCTAAACAATCTGATAAATGAATTAGATTTAACAGACATATACAGGACATTACATCCCAAATCACCAGGATACACATACTTTTCTAGTGCTCACGGAACTTTCTCCAGAATAGATCATATGCTGGGACATAAAACAAGCCTCAATAAATTTAAAAAGATTGAAATTATTCAGAGCACATTCTCTGACCACAATGGAATACAATTAGAAGTCAATAACCATCAGAGACTTAGAAAATTCACAAATACCTCGAGGTTAAACAACACACTCCTAAACAATCAGTGGGTTAAAGAAGAAATAGCAAGAGAAATTGCTAAATATATAGAGACGAATGAAAATGAGAACACAACATACCAAAACCTATGGGATGCAGCAAAAGCAATGCTAAGGGGGAAATTTATAGCACTAAACGCATATATTAAAAAGGAAGAAAGAGCCAAAATCAAAGAACTAATGGATCAACTGAAGAAGCTAGAAAATGAACAGCAAACCAATCCTAAACCAAGTAGAAGAAAAGAAATAACAAGGATTAAAGCAGAAATAAATGACATAGAGAACAAAAAAACAATAGAGAGGATAAATATCACCAAAAGTTGGTTCTTTGAGAAGATCAACAAGATTGACAAGCCCCTAGCTAGACTGACAAAATCAAAAAGAGAGAAGACCCATATAAACAAAATAATGAATGAAAAAGGTGACATAACTGCAGATCCTGAAGAAATTAAAAAAATTATAAGAGGATATTATGAACAACTGTATGGCAACAAACTGGACAATGTAGAAGAAATGGACAATTTCCTGGAAACATATGAACAACCTAGACTGAAGAGAGAAGAAATAGAAGACCTCAACCAACCCATCACAAGCAAAGAGATCCAATCAGTCATCAAAAATCTTCCCACAAATAAATGCCCAGGGCCAGATGGCTTCACAGGGGGATTCTACCAAACTTTCCAGAAAGAACTGACACCAATCTTACTCAAACTCTGTCAAAACATTGAAGAAAATGGAAAACTACCTAACTCATTTTATGAAGTTAACATCAATCCAATACCAAAACCAGGCAAAGATGCTACAAAAAAGGAAAACTACCGGCCAATCTCCCTAATGAATATAGATGCAAAAATCCTCAACAAAATACTTGCAAATCGAATCCAAAGACGCATTAAAAAAATCATACACCATGACCAAGTGGGGTTCATTCCAGGCATGCAAGGATGGTTCAACATAAGAAAAACAATCAGTGTATTACAACACATTAAAAACTCGAAAGGGAAAAATCAATTGATCATCTCAATAGATGCTGAAAAAGCATTTGACAAAATCCAACATCCCTTTTTGATAAAAACACTTCAAAAGGTAGGAATTGAAGGAAACTTCCTCGACATGATAAAGAGCATATACGAAAAACCCACAGCCAGCATAGTACTCAATGGTGAGAGACTGAAAGCCTTCCCTTTAAGATCAGGAACAAGACAAGGATGCCCGCTGTCACCACTGTTATTCAACATTGTGCTGGAAGTGCTAGCCAGGGCAATCCGGCAAGACAAAGAAATAAAAGGCATCCAAATTGGAAAAGAAGAAGTAAAACTGTCATTGTTTGCAGATGATATGATCTTATATCTAGAAAACCCTGAGAAATCGACGATACAGCTACTAGAGCTAATAAACAAATTTAGCAAAGTAGCGGGATACAAGATTAATGCACATAGGTCAGTAATGTTTCTATATGCTAGAAATGAACAAACTGAAGAGACACTCAAGAAAAAGATACCATTTTCAATAGCAAATAAAAAAATCAAGTACCTAGGAATAAACTTAACCAAAGATGTAAAAGACCTATACAAAGAAAACTACATAACTCTACTAAAAGAAATAGAAGGGGACCTTAAAAGATGGAAAAATATTCCATGTTCATGGGTAGGAAGGCTAAATGTCATTAAGATGTCAATTCTACCCAAACTCATCTACAGATTCAATGCAATCCCAATCAAAATTCCAACAACCTACTTTGCAGACTTGGAAAAGCTAGTTATCAAATTTATTTGGAAAGGGAAGATGCCTCGAATTGCTAAAGACACTCTAAAAAAGAAAAACGAAGTGGGAGGACTTACACTCCCTGACTTTGAAGCTTATTATAAAGCCACAGTTGTCACAACAGCATGGTACTGGCACAAAGATAGACATATAGATCAATGGAATCGAATTGAGAATTCAGAGATAGACCCTCAGATCTATGGCCGACTGATCTTTGATAAGGCCCCCAAAGTCACTGAACTGAGTCATAATGGTCTTTTCAACAAATGGGGCTGGGAGAGTTGGATATCCATATCCAAAAGAATGAAGGAGGACCCCTACCTCACCCCCTACACAAAAATTAACTCAAAATGGACCAAAGATCTCAATATAAAAGAAAGTACCATAAAACTCCTAGAAGATAATGTAGGAAAACATCTTCAAGACCTTGTATTAGGCGGCCACTTCCTAGACTTTACACCCAAAGCACAAGCAACAAAAGAGAAAATAGATAAATGGGAACTCCTCAAGCTTAGAAGTTTCTGCACCTCAAAGGAATTTCTCAAAAAGGTAAAGAGGCAGCCAACTCAATGGGAAAAAATTTTTGGAAGCCATGTATCTGACAAAAGACTGATATCTTGCATATATAAAGAAATCCTACAACTCAATGTCAATAGTACAGACAGCCCAATTATAAAATGGGCAAAAGATATGAAAAGACAGTTCTCTGAAGAGGAAATACAAATGGCCAAGAAACACATGAAAAAATGTTCAGCTTCACTAGCTATTAGAGAGATGCAAATTAAAACCACAATGAGATACCATCTAACACCGGTTAGAATGGCTGCCATTAAACAAACAGGAAACTACAAATGCTGGAGGGGATGTGGAGAAATTGGAACTCTTATTCATTGTTGGTGGGACTGTATAATGGTTCAGCCACTCTGGAAGTCAGTCTGGCAGTTCCTTAGAAAACTAGATATAAAGCTACCATTCGATCCAGCGATTGCACCTCTCGGTATATACCTGGAAGATCGGAAATCAGTGACACGAACAGATATCTGCACGCCAATGTTCATAGCAGCATTATTCACAATTGCCAAGAGATGGAAACAACCCAAATGTCCTTCAACAGATGAGTGGATAAATAAAATGTGGTATATACACACGATGGAATACTACACGGCAGTAAGAAGGAACGATCTCGTGAAACATATGACAACATGGATGAACCTTGAAGACATAATGCTGAGCGAAATAAGCCAGGCACAAAAAGAGAAATATTATATGCTACCACTAATGTGAACTTTGAAAAATGTAAAACAAATGGTTTATAATGCAGAATGTAGGGGAACTAGCAGTAGAGAGCAATTAAGGAAGGGGGAACAATAATCCAAGAAGAACAGATAAGCTATTTAACGTTCTGGGGATGCCCAGGAATGACTATGGTCTGTTAATTTCTGATGGATATAGTAGGAACAAGTTCACAGAAATGTTGCTATATTATGTAACTTTCTTGGGGTAAAGTAGGAACATGTTGGAAGTTAAGCAGTTATCTTAGGTTAGTTGTCTTTTTCTTACTCCCTTGTTATGGTCTCTTTGAAATGTTCTTTTATTGTATGTTTGTTTTCTTTTTAACTTTTTTTTTCATACAGTTGATTTAAAAAAGAAGGGAAAGTTAAAAAAAAAAAAAAGAAAAAAAGAAAGAAAAACAAGGAAAAAAAAAAGATGTAGTGCCCCCTTGAGGAGCCTGTGGAGAATGCAGGGGTATTCGCCTACCCCACCTCCATGGTTGCTAACATGACCACAGACATAGGGGACTGGTGGTTTGATGGGTTGAGCCCTCTACCATAAGTTTTACCCTTGGGAAGACGGTTGCTGCAAAGGAGAGGCTAGGCCTCCCTATATTTGTGCCTAAGAGTCTCCTCCTGAATGCCTCTTTGTTGCTCAGATGTGGCCCTCTCTCTCTGGCTAAGCCAACTTGAAAGGTGAAATCACTGCCCTCCCCCCTACGTGGGATCAGACACCCAGGGGAGTGAATCTCCCTGGCAACGTGGAATATGACTCCCGGGGAGGAATGTAGACCTGGCATCGTGGGACAGAGAACATCTTCTTGACCAAAAGGGGGATGTGAAAGGAAATGAAATAAGCTTCAGTGGCAGAGAGATTCCAAAACGAGCCGAGAGGTCACTCTGGTGGGCACTCTTACGCACACTTTAGACAACCCTTTTTAGGTTCTAAAGAATTGGGGTAGCTGGTGGTGGATACCTGAAACTATCAAACTACAACCCAGAACCCATGAATCTCGAAGACAGTTGTATAAAAATGTAGCTTATGAGGGGTGACAGTGGGATTGGGAAAGCCATAAGGACCACACTCCACTTTGTCTAGTTTATGGATGGATGAGTAGAAAAATAGGGGAAGGAAACAAACAGACAAAGGTACCCAGTGTTCTTTTTTACTTCAATTGCTCTTTTTCACTCTATTATTCTTGTTATTTTTGTGTGTGTGCTAATGAAGGTGTCAGGGATTGATTTAGGTGATGAATGTACAACTATGTAATGGTACTGTAAACAATCGAAAGTACGATTTGTTTTGTATGACTGCGTGGTATGTGAATATATCTCGATAAAATGATGATAAAAAAAAAAGATGCCATTTGTGAGACAGAAAGTATTAGATTGAATTATTTACATCTTTTTTAAGTCTTAGTCAGTTGACTGATAACACAATGACTGATAGAGTTATTTCTCAAGTTTCAGAAACTCATTAAGGTCTCTAGGCAAGCCACTTCATTTGTCTACACCACCAGTTTTATCTGGGAAAAAAAAAGAGAAATAGCACTTTACACATCATAGCTATCTTGGGGACACATGGTGGTTTCCAAATAAATGCTGTTAACACACTAGACTTCTAGTAAAAAGTGATTCTAAAGCCGTCTGCAAATCCAAAAATAGCAGCCAAGTGTTCCTTATTGCTGAGTCTGTGAGCACTTACAAACATTGGATGAGGGAAAAATAACCTCTTCACACTTTTTATTTTGTAATTGGATGTTAAAATAGAAATTTCTGCTGAGACATTAATAGATACTACATACTAAAGTAATTTGTGAAATAGACTTTCTTATAGGGTTTGTAGAAAGGAGTGGCCAAAAAATGATTTTTGAGTTTTGTGACACTCACAGCAAGGAGAAAAAGAGTTTAGAGGAAGATATTTTAGACATGATTTACTTGAGAAAGCTTTGTTAAGAAGGCCTGCTTCCTTTTTTACTTCAAGTCAAGAGAGGGGTTTTAAGGAGGCTGTTTGAAAGAGCAATGCGCATTGTTCAAAGTTTGATGGACTTTGTCTGTCTCATACCTGGAATGGACACTGAAGGTGGGTATGAAGGAGAGGGGCCTATACTGGGATCCACCAACTCTTCTGGAATTTATTGGAGTAAAGGGTAAATAAGGGTTTCCTGTGAACCAGATTTGGGCCGGTGTGTCTTTGTGTAGGTGTGTATATGTATGTATCTCTGTGTGTGTGTCTATGTGTGAGAAAGGAGGAGAGAGAGATGGAGAGGAAGAGAGAGAGGGAGAAAGAGACAGCTGGTGAACAGACATAAGATCAACGTAGGGACCAGCCAGGGGGGCCCACTTGGAAGGGTGAAAACATCTCCAGGGAATAAAGCTATAACAGTAAACCCAAAGGGGATTGCCAGGGGCTGAGAAAACAGTGACCTGTTATGAGCCAGGTAGAATATATTAATATATTAATATATCACCTGGGGCTAGAGATCTTTGGGTGAGAGATCCCTACAATAGCATCCATGAGGAAAAGAGTATTTGACACTGATCAGGCCCGGAGTGGACAGCACTCATAAGGGTTCCAGTTAAAAAAGGGTTGTCTTTCTCTGTGTACTTCTCCTTCCCCACATACCAGTGCAGGAAAGGTGAGGATCCAAGGCTAGCAGCTGGGGAAGGAGGAAACAGAAACACTATTCCTTCTGCAGATGAAGAGCGGACCATGTCTCTCCCCACCCTACCCCAGTTCCAGGCTTCCTATCGAATCATCTTCAAAGTTTTGATCATTACATGGGCCTGGAAATTATGGTGACTGATAATTTCTAAAACGAGAATATGTTTTGAACTTAAAGTGGCCATAAGAATTTTTATTGCATGAGGAGAAATGAGGGCTTCCCAGGATTTCGAATGGGGCTGAGAAGGAATTATTCTTCTGAATAAATGTAAAGAGATAATGGGAGACAATAATAAAGTTATTTTAAGATTATGTGATTACATGATTACAGCCCCTTTAGAATCATTGGGAATGTCTGTGACACCCTCCATGATATATGTCCTGAAAGGAGGCAGATTGCTCTCTTTTATAGCCATATAAATACCTCCCAATACAATTGTATCCCTTTTCCTCATCCAGATCTCCAAGGAAATGGAGACACTCTCATTTCCATTTCCCATACTTATTATTCTTTTGCACATAATGCTTGAAGGCATTGTTTTGGAGTCCATTTTTAAATTTTGGGATGCTTAATTAAATAAATCCATGCAAGTTTTAGAGTTCATATTTTCTGCTTCAACAAATGAGCACAAATTTATTGTGGCAAAAGGATGCTTTTTTCCAGCATTTAGCCATAGTTGTGAGCATATTAGTTTCACATGCTAAAATGGTACAATTATTTCAGCATCAGGCTCCATTTCGTAATATACTTCATATGCCAGTGGGTCTCCAAGGAATTTATTTCCTTTCTATCCTTACTTACTTATTTTCTTTATTTGTATTGCAGTAAAATTCAAGGCTGAGAAAGAACTGGCTCTCCGAATCCCAGGCTGGGAGTAAATAATTCAGCACAATGTGGCACAGAATATGCTTCCCTTTACCTCATTTTTTTTAAACTTCTGTCTGTGTGTATTCAAGATCATGCTGAGTGCTCTGATGTAGAGCAGGACAGATGTCCTGGCTGAATTGGGAGATACAAATTCAGTGAGGTGTAAGTACAGAGGGAGTGCATGAGATGATTGGCTGCTCAGAAACTCGAAGGAAAATGGCAATATTTTGAAGCTTTTGTTTTTCAGTGGAGTCAGAACTATTAGGAATCTTTTGCAGCCAGGTCAGAGTAATAAACAGACATATTAACTCTCAGTGTCCAAATGGGCAGAGCTGGATAGTAAAGAAACTGTATTAAATGTTTAAAAATGGAAGGTAAATATGCTCTCATAATTGTCTTGTGGTTTAGCTGAATGGGAATGACCAAAATACAGTCCAGCAATGGGAGAGCTAACTCTATTCCTTTATTTCTGCATAATAAACTATCACAAACTTAGGAGTTTAAAACAATACATATTTATTATCTCACAGTCTCTTTAGGTCATAATTCTGGGCATGGCTTAGCCGGACCCTCTGCTTAGTGTTTCATAAAGCTACAATGAAGCTGTTGGCCAGGACTGACAGGATTCTCATCAAAGGCTTGACTGGGGAATGATTCATTTCCAAGCTCCCTCATGCTGTTGGCACAATTCACTCAATGTGGCTGTGGAATTCATAGAAGTTTGCTTCTCTGAAGCCAGCAGTGGAGAGAGAAAGGCTTCTTGCAAGACAGAATCAGTGACATCCCATCACTTTTGCAGTATTCTATTGATTAGAAGCAAGTCACAAGTTTCACCCACACTTAAGAGGAGGGGATCACACAAGAGCATGAATACTAGGAGATGGGAATCACTGTGGCCACCCTAAAGTCTGTTCACCACACTGACATTGCTCAAACTAAAGAGAACCAGCAGAAATTGCAGGGGAAGAATTCCTTCATGTTGAGAATGTATGCAAATTAAAACTCAGGAACCCAAGTGTGGAAGGACAGAAGAAAGCAATTCAGTGTGGAAAGAAAGAAAAAGGGATTTCCCTACAAACAACTGAGACAGCTGTGGAGGATGCTTTAGTCATACAGATGATGGAGTCAGAGAAGGGAGTCAGGAAAGATAAATGGTTAGGAAAAGATTTGGAAGGGAGTTAGAACTTAAAGAGAGTAGAGAGAATGAAGTAGTGAAGGCATGTGTGCTGGTTTGGATGTAGTATGTCCCCCAAAATGCCATATGCTTTAATGCAATCTTGTGGGAGCAGAGGTATTAGTGTTGATTAGGTTGGAATCTTTGGCTTAGGTTGTTTCTGTGGAAATGTGACCCACCCAACTGTGAGTAACACTGTTGATTAGATTATTTCCATGGAGGTGTGGCCCCGCCCATTCAGCATGGGTCTTGATTAGTTCATTGGAGCCCACAAGAGCTCAGACAGAAGGAGATCGCTGCTGCAGCTTAGAGAGACATTTTGAAGATGGTCGTTGGAAGCTGAAGCTGACATTTTGGAGAACACCATTTTGAAATGCAACTTGGGAGCAAGCAGATGCCAGTCACGTGACTTCCCAGCTAACAGAGGTTTTCCGGATGCCATTGGCCTTCCTTTGGCTTAGGTATACTTATGTTGATGCCTTAATTTGGACATTTTCATGGCCTTCAGACTTAAATCTGTAACCAAATAACCCCCCTTTATAAAGCCAATCCATTTCTGGTATTTTGCATAATGGCAGCATTAGCAAACCTGAACAGCATGGATACTATTTGGTGTTTGTAACAAGCATGAAACATACACCAGACAGCTAGAGGATTGAAGTGATTCAGTGGTCCTCCACTCTGGTTGCACAATAGAATCATCTGGGCATCTTTGAAAAATACCAATTCCCAGGCCCATTCCAGGTATTCTGTTTTGATTGGTGAGGGATGGAGCCCCAAAGTCAGTGGTTTGTAAAAGTGCTCCAGGTGATTTTAGTGTACACCAGGGATGAGCACTATCAGACTGATTAAAAGAGTGTACTCATACAAAACAAAGGAAGGGACCCATAGTGATAGATTAATATGTCACCTAGGACATAGAATAAAAAAAAATTATGTTAGGTTTGCCCTAACTCCTAACAGCCATAGGACATGCATGTATCAGACATCTCTGATGCAACACTTCAGATCCTCTTGGCTTCATCTGTCCTTTCTGTAGCTGCTGTGGTGACAGGCTGCACCTTGCCTCTGGCCTGCACCTAAAGTCTCTTGCCTTGCTACTCTGCCCTGGTCCTCCCTCTGGCCTGCATAATTCAGAAGTGCAGGCGAGTTACTATCCTGCAGAGCAAAACTTTGGCCAACAGAAAATAGGAAGTGGTGGATAATCCTCTCTTCTTTATCCACATGCTGCCTGCCCCCAATGGAGTCATTGAGTGCACTTTATACAGATGGCTTCTTGGGGGCAGTGTCCCAAGCAATCAGTTGCACTTAATAACAGCAAGCTCACAGCACCATTTTATATTTGTTCTTTCTTAGATGCTCCACTCACTTTGTTCCTTTCCTGCTCTCTGGAAGACTATCCCTGATAAAGTACAACCATCTAAGCTTCAGGAACCTCAGGCTCTGCTTTTTGCTGAATCTAAGTTACAAATGCAGGTATCTTCTCAATACATCTTTTTTGGCTTATATTTCCATAGTAAAAATCGTATTTATAACATTCTAAAACAACATATTGTGTACAAGAACTCCCAAGTAACATTCCAAATACAATTGGTAGAATGTCATAATATGTAAAGACACATTTTGTAAAGAGAAAACAAAGGGGGTGTGAAGCGAGGTTGCTACCAGTGCTAAGAAAACCCAGGTAACTGCAAATAAAGCAATTGTTTTGTTTGTTTTCTAAACAGCTTCACTGAGATATAATTGCATGCAATCTTCACATATTTGAATTATACAATGTGATGAGTTTGGGCACATGTATACATTCATGAAACCATAATCACAATCAAAACAATAAACATATCCATCATCCCCAAAAATTTCTCTGTCACTTTGGAATAATTCCCCCAATCTCCTTCCAACTCCCACCTCACTTCCACTTCAAACCACTAACCTGTCTTCTGTCACTACAGATTAAATTGCATTTTCTAAAATTTTATGTAAGTAGAATCATACAGTATGTGCTATTTTTGTCCAGTTTCTATCTTGAGATTCCTGTGTGCTGCAGTGTGTATCAATAGTTAATTCATTCATTTATTTTATTAGAGAAGTTGTGGGTACATTTAGAGAAGTTGTGATAGTACATTTTAATAATTGTACTATTAATTAAAGTCCATGTTTCAATTTAGGGCTCACTGTTTATGTAGTTTAGTTCCATGGATTATTTTTAAAAACCTTACTCTGTTACCATATATACAGTCTAACATTTCCCCTATTAATCATATTCAGATATGTATAGTTAGGTGTTATTAAATGTATTCACACAATGGTGTGCTACCATCACCACCATCCATCACCTAAACATTTCCATCATTCCGAGTAGGAACCCTATATGTTTTAAGCCTTAACTTCCCATTCCTTATCCCCACACTGTCCCCTGGTAAACTATATCTCAGATTCTGACTCTATGAGTTTGCTTATTCTAATTGTTTCAAATCAGTGAGATCATATAATATTTGTCCTTTTGTGCCTGGCTTATTTAACTCAACCTGATGTCTTCAAGGTTTATATTTGCTGCAAGTATTAGAACTTTATTCCTTTTTACAGCTGAATAATAGTCTATTGTATGTGTATACCACATTTTATTTATCCATTCATCGGATGATGGACAGTTAGGTTGCTTCCATCTTTTGGCAATTGTGAATAATGCTACTATGAACATTGGAGTGCAAATATCTGTTTGAGTCTCTACTTTCAATTATTTGGGGTATATACTTAGTAGTGGTATTGCCAGGATATATGATAGTTCTATATTTAGCTTTCTGAGGGACTGCCAAACTGTATTCCTCTGTGGCTGCACAATTTTACCTTGCCACCAGCAAAGAATGAGCGTGCCTATTTCTCCACATCCTCTCCAACACTTGTCATTTTCCATTTTTTAAATAGCAGCCATTCTAATGCTTGTGAAATGGTATCTCACTGTGGTTTTGATCTGCATTTCCCTGATGGGTAATGATTGTAAGCATCTTTTCATGTGTTCATGGCCATTTGTTTACATTTCTTGGAGACATGTCTAAGTTTTTGCCCATTTTTGAATTGAATTGTTTGTATTTTTGTTGCTAAGTTGAAGAATTTATATATTCTGGATATTAAACCTTTATCAGATATGTGGTTTCCAAATATTTTCTTCCATTGTGTATGTTGTCATTTTGCTTTCATGGTGAAGTCCTTTGATGTACAAAAGTTTTTCATTTTGAAGAGGTCCCATTTATCAACTTTTTTCTTTTGTTGTTTGTGCTTTGTGTGTAAAGTCTAAGAAACCATTACCTAACACATGGTCCTGGGGAGGCTTCCCTACATTTTCTTCTAGGAGTTTGATAGTTTCCTTATATTTAAGTCTTTGATCCATTTTGAGTTGACTTTTTATATGGCATGACGTAGGGGTCCTCCTAATTTTTGCAAATGAAGTTTTCCCAGACTGGAAAGAAGAGACAATTATTTCCCAGTTTAGTGGTCTTTTCTACCTTGTCAAAAATCATTTGGCCATAAATATGAGGATTGATTTCTGAATCCTCAATTCAATTTCATTGGTCTATATGTCTGTCTTTATGCCAGTACCATGCTGTGTTTATTACTGTGGCTTTGTAATAAGTTTTAAGATTGGGAAGTGTGAGCCCCCCAACTTTCTTCTTCTCTTTCAAGATGGAATTATTTATTCAGAGTCCCTTACCCTTCCATATAAATTTGATCCTTGGTTTTTAAATTTCTGCAAACAAGACTGTTGGAATTTCATTGGTATTGTACTGAAACAGTAAACTGCTTTGGGTTGAATTGACATCTTAACAGTGTTTAGTCTTCCTTTCATTTATTTAGGCTTTCTTTGATTTCTTTTACCAATGTTTTGGAGATATCTGTGAACAAGTCCTTTACATCCTTGGTTAGATTTATCCCTAGATATTTGATTCTTGCAGTTGCTGTTGTAAATGGAATTATTTTCTTGATTTCTTCTTCCAATTGTTCATTAACAGTATATAGAAGCAGTACTGATTCTGGAGTGTTGATCTTGTACCCCACCACTTTGTTGATTTCATTTTTTAACTCTAGTAGCATTGTTGTGGATTTTTCAGGATTTTTGTCATCTGCAAATTGGGAAAGTTTTACTTCTTCCTTTCCAATTTGGATGCCTTTTATTTCTCTTGTCTAATTGCTCTTAGTAGGGCTTCAAGTACAAAGTTGAATAACAGTGGTGACAGCGGGCATCTTATCTTGTTCCAGATCTCAGAGGGAAAGCTTTCAGTCTTTTAGCATTAAGTATGATGTTAGCTGTGGGTTTTTCATAAATGACCTTACAATGTTGAGGAAGTTTCCTTCTATTCCTATTTTTTAAGAGTTTCTATCAAGAAATGATGCTGGAGTTTGTCAAATATCTTTTCTGCATTAATTGAGATGATCATGTGGTATTTTTATCCTTCTTTCTGTTAATGTGGTGTACAGGCATACCATATTTGATTGCACTTTGCTTCATTGTGCTTTGAAGATATTGTGTTTTTTATAAATTGAAGGTTTGTGGCAACTCTGTGTCAAGCAACTCTATAAGCACCATTTTTCCACCAGCATGTACTCATATTGTGTCTCATTGTGACACTTTGATAACTCTTGCAATATTTCAAACTATTTCATTACTGTTACATATGTCATGGTGATCTGTGATCAGTGATCTTTGATGTTACTATTGTAATTATTTCTGGGTGCCAAACCTGTGCCTATAAAAGATGGTAAATATTGCGTGTGTTCTGACTGCTTCACCAACCAGCCCTTCCCATGTCTTCCTCCCTCTCCTTGGGACTCCCTATTTTCTCAGACATGACAATATTGAATTGAGGCCAATTAATAACCCTACAATAGCCTCTAAGTGTTAAAGTGAAAGGAAGAGCCACCTGTCTCTCACTTTAAACCAAAAGATAGAAATTATTAAGGAAGGCATGTTGAAAGCTGAGATAGGCTGAAAGCTAGGCCTCTTGCATCAGATAGCCAAGTTGTGAAAGCAAAGGAAAAGTTCTTGAAGGAAATTAAAATATTACTGCAGTGAACACATCATGAGTGATAAGAAAGCAAAACAGCCTTATTACTGATATGGAAAAAGTTTTAGTGGTCTGGATAGAAGATCAAACCAGCCACAACATTCCCTTAAGCCAAAGCCTAATCCAGAGCATGGCCCCAACTCTTCAATTCTGTGAAGACTGAGAAGGGATAAAGCTGCAGAAGAAAAGTTTGAAGCTAGAAGAGTTTGGTTCGTGAGGCTTAAGGAAAGAAGTCACCTCCATAACATAAAAGTGCAAGAAGAAGCAGCAAATGCTGATGTAGAAGCTGCAGAAGTTATCCAAAAGATCTAGCTAAGGTAATTAATGAAGTTGTCTACACTAAACAACAGATTTTCCATGTGGATGAAACCATCTTCTATTGGAAGAAGATGTCATCGAGGACTTTCCTAGATAAAGAGAAGTCAATGCCCTGCTTCAAAATTTCAAAGGACAGTCTAACTCTCTTGTTAGGGGCTAACGCAGCTGGTGACTTTAAGTTGAAACCAATGCTTAATTTACCATTCCAGAAATCCTAGGCCCTTAAGAGTTATGCTAAATCTACTCTGCGTAGGTTCCGTAAATGGAACAACAAAGCCTGGTTTACAGCACATCTTCTTACAACATGGTTTACCAAATATTTTAAGCCTGCAGTTGAGACCTGCTGCTCAGGAAAAAGATTCTTTTCAAAATATGAGTGCTCATTGACCTGGTTATCCAAGAGCTCTGATGGAAATGTACCACAAGATGAATGTTCTTTTCATGCTTGCTAACACAATATCCATTCTGCAGCCCATGGATCAAGGAGTTATTTTGAAAGTCAAGTCTTTTTATTTTAAGAAATTCACTTCATAAGGCTATAGCTGCCATAAATAGTGATTTCTCTGATGGATCTCAGAAAAGTAAATTGAAAACTTTCTGGAAAGGATTTACCATTCTAGATGCCATTAAAAACATTCATGATACATAGGAGGTGGTCAAAATAGCAACAATACCAGGAATTTGAGAGAAGTTGATCCCAACCCCTTAGATAACTTTGAGGCACTCAAGACTTCAGTGGAGGAAGCAATTGCAGATGTGGTATAAATATCAAGAAAACTAGATTTAGAATTGGAGCCTAAAGATGCGACGGAATTATTACAATCCCATGATAAAACTTTAAATGAGGAGTTGCTTCTTTTGGAGAAGCACATAAAGTGGTTTCTTGAGATGAAATCTACTCCTGATGAAGATGCTTTGAACATTGTTCAAATTACTACAAAGGATTTAAAATATTACCTTCACTTTGTTGTTAAAGCAGCAGCAGGGCTTGAGAGGACTGACTCCAATATTGAAATAATTTCTATTGTGGATAAAATTCTATCAAATAACATCACATGCTACAGAGAAATTTTTCATGAGTGGAAGTCAATTGATGTGGCAAACTACATTGTTGCCATATTTTATGAAATTGCCACAGCCACCTCAACTACAGCAACCACCACCCTGATCAGTCAGCAGCCATCAACTTTGAGGCAAGACCTTCCACCATCAAAATATTATGACTCCCTGAAGGCTCAGATGATGCTTAGTATTTTTTATAATCATATTTTTTATTGTAGAATATGACATATATACATAGATGTGGTAACTTTCCAGGTGTAATTTAACAAGTAGAAAGCAAATTTCAAAGAATGTTATGGGTTACAGTTCCACAGTTCCAGTTATTTCCTTATTGTGAAATATAACATACATGCAAAAAGATAGTATCTTTTGAAGTATGATTTAACAAGTAGTTACGTAAGAAATTTCCAAAAATGTTATGAGTTACAGTACCATAGTTTCAGTTATTTCCTTATTGTGAAATATAACATATACACAAAAAGGTGATAACTTTCAAATTACAATTTAACAAGTTGCTATAGAATGAATTTCAAAGGATGCTATGGGTTACAGTTCCACCATTTCAATTATTTCCTTCTAGCTATTCTAATACCCTAGCAACTAAAAAGAAGAAAATTATATGGAGATTCAGTATTCATAATCCTTTGTTAAATTCCATCTTGTCTGTTGCTACCCTTTCCTCTAGTTTAATCACTTTCACAATCTTCAGGGATGTCTAGGCAGTGATCATCCTAACTTGTTCATGTTGAAAAGGGCTGTCAACATTATTAGAAAAGGGGACACATCTTGTTGATGTTCTTCAAGAGGCTATTGCCTCTGGGCTTTGGGACCTAGCTGGCACAGGAGTTCTCTGGAGGATTTAAGCCTCTGAAGAATAAATTTAGTGAGTAAAACTTTATACTGTCTCAGATAGGGATCCAGGTATACTTTAGGGTTTTAGGGACTACTGTTGACTTGGGCTTATCATACTGTGGCCATTTGGCATATCTAGCTGAAACTTGCATAGGATTAACCTCCATATCAGAGCTATATTGAAAGTGAATAGGATTGAAAGGGGTTGTTTAAAAGCATGTATCCCACAGATCAGCACTACAAATATTGATAGGTGTTTGCATGATATACTACTAAGGTATGACAGAAGTATATAGAGTTGACAACAGAACAGTATATGGGAAAAATCTACCTGTTGCATACTAGGGAATATAATTAATGGGAATACCATACTAGTATCACACAAATACTAGGGAAAAATAATTAAGGGCTGAAAAGAGCTACAAGGTGTTTTGCATCATGAGAATTGTTTAAAATGGAGAGTGATAAGGATTGTACAACTAAGTGATGATAATGTGAGATATGGATGGATTATCATGGACATAACATGCTATGTGAACTTAAGAACCCCCTACTTTATAGGTCAAGCCCTCAATCTTAAGGCTTGCTCTGGTAAAACTTATGGTCATAAAGCGGAGGCTAAGCCCACCTATATTTATGCCTAGGAGTCACCTTCAGAGAACCTCTTTTTTTGCTCAAATGTGGACTTTCTCTCTCTAATCCTAACCCTGCAAATAACTTCATCTCCCTCCCCCTGACATGGGACAGGATCCCCCAGGTAAATGAGTCTCCCTGGTGAGGTGGGACATGGATTCAGGGAATGAGCCTGACCCTGGCATCAAGGGGTTGAGAATGCCTTTTTCACCAGAAGGGGGAAATAAAAGGCAACAAAGTAGGATTTCAGTGACTGGGAAAATTCAAATAGAGTCAAGAAGCTTAGTATTTTTTAGCAATAAATTGTTTTTATTAAAGGTATATACAATGATTTTTAGAGGCATAATGGCTATTGCACACTTAGTAGACTGCAGTACAGTATAAATATAACTTTTATTGCCCTGAGAAACCAGAAATTTGTGTGACTCACTTTATTTTTATATTTGCTTCATTGCAATGGTATGGAACTGAATCCACAGTATCTAGGAGATATGTTTGTATTACATTAATTGATTTTCTGATGCTGAACTTCCTTTGTATATCTGGGACAAATCCCACTTGATTATGGGGTAATAATTCTTTTAATGTACTGTTATATTTAGTTTGCTAGTATTTTGTTGAGGATTTTTCATCTTTATCATTAAAGATATTGGTCTGTAATTTTCTTTTCTTGTAGTATCTTTATTTGGCTTTTGTGTGAGGGTGATATTGGCTTCATAGAATGAACAAGGGAGTGTTATCTCCTCTACAGTTTATTGGAAGATTTTGAGAAGGATAGGTATTAATTGTCAATGTAGGTAGTTATGTGTTTCTAGGAATTTGTCCATTTTATCTATATTAATTTGTTGGCCTACAATTACTCTGTATATCCTCTTATAGACCTTTTTATTTCTGTGGCATCAGTAGTTACATCCCATTTGTCCCTTTTTTTAAAATTCAATTTTATTGAGATATATTCACATATGATACAGTCATCCAAAGTGTACAATCAATTGTTCACAGTAAAATTACATAGTTGTGCATTCATCACCAAAATTAATTTTTGAATATTTTCATTATCACACAAAAAAACAATAATAAAAGTTAAAGAAGAACACCAAAACATCCCAACTCCCAGCCCTCCCAATTATTAATTCAATTTTGTCCCCATTTTTCTACTCATCTGTCCATACACTGGATAAAGGAAGTGTGAGTCACATGGTTTTCACAATCACACAGTCACACAGTATAAGCTATATAGTTATACAATCATATTCAAGAATCAAGGCTACTGAGTTGCAGTTCAACAGTTTCAGGTATTTCCTTCTAGCTATTCCAATATATTAAAAACTAAAAAGGGATAACTAATAATGCATAAGAATAACCTCCCGAATGTCCTCTTGACTGCATTTGAAATCTCTCAGCCACTGAAACTTTATTTTGCTTCATTTCTCTTCCCCCTTTTGGTCAAGAAGTCTTTCTCAATCCCATGATGCTGGTCCAGGTTCACCACTGGGAGTCATGTCCCAAGTTGCCAGGGAGATTTATACCTCTGGGAGTCAAGTCCTATGTGGGTGGGAGGGCAGTGAATTAACCTACTCAGTTGGCTCAGGGAAAGAGGCCACATTTGGGCAAAAAAAGAGGTTCTCTGGGGATTCCTCTTAGGCAGCTCCTGGGCATTCTTCAGAGTGCCCCTCTTGGCTGTAGCAGGCTTGCTCCCTCTGTCTAAGCTTATATAGTGCTCCAGTAAACTAACCAAGGCCCATCCTGAATGGGCAGGGCCACACCTCCATGGAAGTTATCCAATGAAAGATCTCACCCACAGCTGAGTGATCACATCTCCACAGAAACATCCAATCAAAAGTCTCCAACCCAATCAACACCAATACGTTTCCTGCCCACTGCATCAAAGATAATGGCATTTGGGGGGACATAATACATTTGAACTGACATGTTCCACTCCCTGGACCCCAAAATGGCATGATCTTGCCATATACAAAATACATTCATCCCATCGCAATATCACAAAAATTTAAATCGTTTCAGTAAGTACAAGATCCCATCAAAACCAGTTAAAAGCATGGTCTGTCCAAAAGCAAAATTCCCCTCTGGCCCTGTACCTGTGAAACTTAGAACAAGTTATCTACTTCCAATATACAAAGGAGGGACATTCATAGGATAAGCATTCCCATTGCCATAAGGAGAAACTGAAAGGAAAACAGGATTAACAGGACCAAAACAGTTCCTAAAACCTGCAGGGCAAACTCCATTAGATTTCAAAGTCTGAGAATCATTTACAGAACGACACTTTATCCTTGGAGCTTGAGAGAGCGGGAGTCTAACCCTTCCTAAGGGCCTTTGCCACAGCCCTTTCCTCTCCAAATCCTGGGGTGAGTGTTCCGACATATCCACACAATTTGAGAGACCATTTTCTCAGCCCTGCTCTCCTCAAACATCAGGGCAGCACCTGGATTGTCTTTCATCTCCATGGCACATGCTCAACTCCTTCAGGACAGTGAGGTGGTGGCCAGGCTCTCCCCAGTCCCCTGGGAATGTGCTCTACCCTCTTTGAGGCCTGAGGTAGCAACACCTTTCCTGAACATCGAGGTGGAAGGCTCACCCTCAACCTCAAGGGCAAACTCACCCTTTTAATGCATGTGGGCCACTCTGCTCTCCCAGCCTGAGACCTCTTGACTCCAGACTTCAACCTCCATGGCTCTGTCTTTGAAGACATTTTTCCTTCAATTTGTTCCTTGTCTGGCTCCTCCAGCCCAGACTGGCAGCAGCTCCATCTATAGAGATCTCACAAAAATTCTGTTGGCTTCACATGAAGCACACAGGGGTCAAAGCCATCAGACAATAGGACTTTCCACAAATCCTTTCTGGATAACTCCATTTCTAATTTTGGCTTGTACTGGAATGGTGGTCGGGTTCCATGTTTGGTTAAATCCTCCCGTTGGGCTGTAGCTTCTGGGGTTCCACCCCTGGAAGCCTGGAATTTTCCAAACCATCAGTTTCTGGTTTATTTGAACCCAAGAGTTCCATTCTAAGTTTCTCTCTCTCCATTCACATTTTACTACTGATATAGCCATGCTATATCTACAACTTTTAGTTTTGAAATCTCATCAGCCAAGTATCCCAGCTTGTCACTTTCAAATTCTGTCTTCCATCTGACAATAGAATTCAATTTTGCCAAATTCTCTGCCACTTTAAAACAAGGATCGCCTTTCTTCCAGTTGACAGCAACACATCATTTCTGCTCAAGGCCTCATGAGAAGTATCTTTAGAGTCCATATTTCCACAGTCTCTTCAAAGCAGTTTAGGACTTTTCTATCAAGCTCCTCAATAATTCTTCCAGAATCTTCCCCTTATCCATTTAAAAAGCCATTCCAATATGTTTGGTATTTGCAAACACAGCAGCACCCTACTTCCCTGGTACCAAAATCTGTTCTAGTTTGCTAATGCTGCTGGAATGCAAAACACCAGAAATGGACTGGCTTTTATAAAGGGGGTTTATTTGGTTATGAAGTTACAGTCTCAAAGCCATAAAGTGTCCAAGGTAATGCATCAACAATCAGGTACCTTCACTGGAGGATGGCCAATGGTGTCCAGAAGACCTCTGTTAGCTGAGAAGGCATGTGGCTGGCATTTGCTCCAAGTTCTGGTTTCAAAATGGCTTTCTCCCAGGACATTCCTCTCTAGGCCACAGCTCCTCTTCAAAATGTCACTCTCAGTTGCTCCTGGGGCCTTTGTCCTCTCTTAGCTCCTCCGGAGCAAAAGTCTGCTTCCAACAGCCATCTTCAAACTGTCTCTCATCTGCAGCTATTCTCTCAGCTTCTGTGCATTCTTCAAAGTGTCCCTCTTGGCTGTAGCAAGCTCGCTCCTTCTGTCTGAGCTTATATAGTGCCCCAGTAAACTAATCAAGGCCTGTGCTGAATGGGCGGGGCCACACCTCCATGGAAATTATCCAATGAAAGATCTCGCCCTCGGTTGAGTGATCACATCTCCACAGAAACATCCAATCAAAAGTCTCCAATCCAACCAACACCAATATGTTTCCTGCCCACACAAGACTGCATCAAAGATAATGGAATTTGGGGGGACATAATACATCCAAACCAGCACAATCAGTAATTCCCCAGGTACAAAAGCTTAATGTTTCCACATTGTTCCCCAGTCCCTCAAGGGGATTCTGCAAATACATTTTTGTTTTCTGCCCAAATTACTCTGGGATGTATCAGAACTTCACACTAACCTGTACAAGCCAACCAGAACTTGCTCCCTATTCAAAGTTGCATGTAATTATGGTGTTTGAATAAACTGACCATACAAGTTAAATTATATAGTGTGCTAAAGAAAATATAGATTTTGCACTGAATAAACATCTCTTCCTTTGATCTCACACAGAAATTGAAGTTTTAAAACACCATCAGTATTGTCCTTTACCCTTTAGTCTGATTTACCTTAGTACTAACCAAGTCCATTTCATTCGTATCTCTAATTGAAGTCTGATCTCTGTTTCAGCCTCTTTACCATTTGCTGAATGGGAATATGCTGACATTCATAGCTGCTGAACTCTGGCTCTGGGTCTCAGGTGTCACGCTACACAGATTCCCAAAGTTCCAGGGTCTGAACAGGTTATCACAGGACCTCAGCATCTCAGAATTCTGAAATAGCCCTTATAACTCAGGAATACATGTAACTGCTGTAAGAGCTTACAATCTAGGAACCTTTACCATAAGCCTTCTAACGTATGCTCACTGATTGAATTCTCAGAGTTTGCACATTACAGTTAGTCCATATTAATGAGGCATTATAATGTTTTTCTTTTCATTTCTGGTTTATTTCACTCAACATACTGTCATCTAGGTCCATTCACCTAGTTGCATACCTCACAACTTCATTCCTTCTCATAGTCACTCGATATTCCATTGTATGTATACGCCACAGTTCATCATTTATTTATCAGTCATTGTACTCTTAGGCCACCTCCATCCATTGAGAATCATGAATACTGCCACTGTGAACCCCACTGAGCAAATGTCCATTCATATCCCGGTTCTCAGTTCTTCCAAGTATATACCCAATAACAGGGTTGCCAGGCCATATGGCAGCCCCATACTTAGCTTCCTGCGGCACCACCACACTGCATTCCAGATGGGCTGCACCATTCTACTTCCCCACCAACAGTGATTAGGTACATCCCTCTCTCCATATTTTCTCCAGCACTTGTGTCTCTCTGTTTATTTTTCAAAGTTTTATTCACACACCATACATTCCCTCCTGAGTAAACAATCAGTGGTTCCTGGAATAATCACATAGTTATGCATTCAGCACCACAATCTAAATGAGGACATGTCCATTTCTTTCACAAAGAAAGAAGAAGAGGAGAAAAAAGAAAAGAAGAAAAAGAAGAAAAAAGGATGATTAAAAAAGAAAAGAAAAATAAAATAAAATACTATAAAAATGTCAGACAACAACATCAATGCCAAGAATTCCATACCCCTCCCTTGCATCCCTCTCCTATAAACATTTAGCTTTGGAATATTGCCTTTGTTACAATTAATGGAAGCATAGTACAATGTTACTGTTAACTATAGACCCTAGTTAGCATTTATTGTATTTTCCCCCAATACCATCCCATTTTCAACACCTTGCAAAGTTGACATTCATTTATCCTCCCTCGTCTAAATAACATACTTATATTTGTACATTTAATCACAATCATTGACCACTCTAGATTTTGCTAAGTTATACAGTCACAGTCTTTATCTTCTATCTTTCCTTCTGGTGTCATACAGACCCCTAACCTTCCTCTTTCAACTGTACTCATAGTCATCTTTGTTCAGTGTACTTACAATATTGTGCTACTATCACACAGTATTGTGCTATCCATTTCTGGATCTATATGATCAATCATCTTGAACATTTCTATACTCCTTCCACATCAAATGCCTGATCTCTACCCTCTTTCTATATCCTGAAATCTTCATTTCTACACTCTTCTCCAAACATCTTTCTCCTGTCTTTTCCTATCTGTCTGTAGCACTCCCTTTAGTATTTCCTGTAGAGGAGGTCTCCTGTTCATGAACTCTCTCAGTGTCTGTTTATCTGTAAATATTTTAAACTCTCCCTTATTTTGAAAGGACACTTTTGCCAGAAAGAGGATTCTTGATCGGCAGTTTTTCTCTTTCATTGTTCCAGTTTGCTAATGCTACCTTTATGGAAAATACCAGAAATGGATTGGCTTTTATAAAGGGGGGGGGGGGGTATTTGGGTACAAAGTTACAATCTTAAGGCCATAAAATGCCCAAGGCAAGGCATCAACACAGGGTACCTTCACTGAAGGATGGCCAATGGCATCTGGAAAACCTCTGTTAGCTGGGAAGGCACATGGCTGGTGTCTGCTCCGGAGTTCTGGTTTCAAAATGGCTTTCTCCCATGATGTTCCTCTCTAGGCTGCAGCTCCTCAAAAAATGTCACTCTTAGTTGCTCTTGGAGTGTTTATCCTCTCTTAGCGTCTCTGGAACAAAAGTCTACTTTCAAAGGCTGTCTCCAAAATGTCTCTGTAAGCTGAAGCTCCTCTCTCAGCTCCTGTGTGTTCTTCAAAGTGTCCCTCTTGGCTGTAGAAAGCTTCCTCCTTCAGTCTGAGCTTATATAGTGCTCTAGTAAACTAATCAAGGCAGGGCCACATCTCCATGTTAATTATCTAATCAGAGTTATCACCTACAGTTGGGTGGGTCTCATCTCCATGGAAACACTCAAAGAATTACAATCTAATCAGCACTAATATGTCTGCCCACACAAGATTGCATCAAAGATAATGGTGTTTTGGGAGACATAATACATTCAAACTGGCACAAGTATCTTGAATATATCATACCACTGCCTTCTTCCCTCCATGGTTTCTACTGAGAAATCTGCACTTTGTCTTATTGAGCTTCCCTTGTATGTGAAGGTTTGCTTTTCTCTTGCTGCTTTCAAAATTTTCTCTTTGTCTTTGGCATTTGAAAATCTGATTAGTAAGTGTCTTGGAGTAGGTCTGTTTGGATCAGTTCTGTTTGGGATACACTGTGCTTCTTGGACCTGTAATTTTATGTCTTTCATGAGAGTTGGGAAATTTTTTTTGATTATTTCCTGTATTATTCTTTCTGCCCCTTTTCCCTTCTCTTCTTCTGGGACACCTATAACACATATATTTATGTGCTTCATGTTGTCATTCAGTTCCCTGAGACCCTGCTCATATTTTTCCATTTTTTTCCCTATTTGTTGTTTGTGTGTAGGGTTTCAGATTTCTTGTCCTCTAGTTCATGAATCCTTTCTTCGGCCTCTCCAAGTCTGCTGTTGTATGTCTCCATTGCATTTTTCATACCTTCTGTTGTGCCTTTCATTTCCATAAGTTCTGCCATTTGATTTTTCAAGCTTATGAATTCTTCCTTATGGTCACCCAGTGTCTTCTTTATATGCGTCATCTCTTTTGACACATTTTCTTTCAGCTCTTTGATTTGTTTTAGAAGATTTGTTTGAACATCTTTAATTAGTTATTTCAACTCCCCAATCTCAGATGAGGTGTTACTTTGTTCCTTTGACTGGGCCATATCTTCATGTTTCGTAGTGTGGATCCTGATTTTTTGTTCTCTAGGCATCTTACTTTCTTGATTAGTTTATTCTGGAGGTCATTTTCTCTCTTTTGCCTAGGGTTTTCTTGTTGGTTGTCTTTTATTTCTATCTTTTCTTTGTTTCTCTCACTGGCCAGTTGTCAGATTGGCTCTGTCCCCAGTCTTCTGGCATTCACCATGGCCTGCCACAGGGATGGGAGGTAGTCACTGGGCACCCCAGCAAATTCACTCTGTGTGGTAAAACAAATCTGCTGGCTTCCAGTGGTGCTCTGTTTTCCACTGGCCAGCAAGACCTGGGTTTGTTTTAGAGTCCTGCTTTAACAGTTGGCTCTTCCATATTTCTCAGCCAAAACAGGGCTGGGTTTCCATACAGGATGTGTAGACTAGCTCCTGTGGTCCTAAGAAAGGGTCTGGAGCATTTTTTTTTTTTAAGTTTTTCAATTCCCTCACACCTTCCAGACTGACAAATGGAAGATTTCCAGACTGTCCAGCAGATGGCACTGTTTGGTGATTTAATCGTCTTCAGAGGCTGCTTTGCCTCTGAGCACAGGTTGCAGCTACACAATTTAGCTGAAACTGTGGGATTCCTATGCCCTCACTTTGCCAGCCAAAATCTGACTCAATATGGGGCTTCACCTGTGGCAAAGTACTCCCTCAGCTAACCCAATACTCTGCCATCCCCAAGGTAAGGAAACAGTCATCAGCTGCTGCTTCTCTCAAGGGTGGGGGAAGGGATTTCAGACCCAGGGCTGGAAACAAACTCTCTGTCCATGTTTTCTCAGTCTCTTTGTCCATCACTGACCTGGGCCTTGAAATAACCTCCCTTCCCCTGGGTCTTCAACCAGTGAGGGTATGTCTCACTGCTGTGGGAGATTTTATAGACTGTGTCCCTGGTCAGAGGGTTCCCATCTGCTGATTCTGTGCCTTTCCCCATCCTGAGATTTAGTGAAAGGGATGGGAAAGGACCAACTGGTCTGGGACAGATGATTCCTACCTGATATTTCTTCTCTTTCTTCAATTTGGCATTTGCAGGATCCTTCTCCAGTCTATATCCTCTTCCGGGGTTTCAGACAATTCAGAATTGTCCTTTTTTGTTGAATCTCTGGAGAGAAGTTTTCAGCAGCTGTTTACTTCACCATGGTAATGACGTTACTCATCCCACTTGTCCCTTTTGATTTTAGTTATTTGTGTTTTCCCTCTTTTTTTTTATCAGTCTAGGTAAAAGTTTGTCAATTTTATTGATTTTTTCAAAGAACCAACTTTTGGTTTTGTTGATTCTCTCTATTGTTTTCTTATTCTCTATTCCATTTATCCACTCTAATCTTTATTTCCTTCCTTCTCCTCACTCTGAATTTAGTTTTGTTTTCTTTTACTAGCTCCTTCTACTTTGAAGTTTGCTCTCTTTTTTGAAATCTTTCTTATGTTTTAATGTAAGCCTTAAATTTAGAGCTATAAATTTCCTTCTCTGCATTGTTTTTTATGCATCCCATAATTCTGTTATGTTATGTTTTCATTTTTATTCAGCTCATGATATATCATAATTTCCCTGGGATTTACTTTTTAGCCCATTAGTTGTTTAAGAATACATTGTTTAATTTCCACATATTTGTTGAATTTTCCATTTGTCAGTGTGTTATTGATTTCTTGTTTCATTTCTTTGTGGTTGGAGAAGATACATTGCATGATTTCAATAATTTTGAATTTATTGAGACTTGTTTTGTGACCTAACATATAATCTATCCTGGAGAATGATCCATGTGCCCTAGAGAAGAATGTGCATTCTGCTTCTGTCCGTGAAGTGTTCTATATATGTCTGCTAGATCTAATTGGTTTAAAGTAGCCTTCAAGTATTGTATTTCTTTATTGATCTACTGTCTAGATGTTCTATCCATTACTGAAATTGATGTATTAATTTCTCCAGCTACTATTGTAGAACTATTCTTCCTTCATTTCTGTCAATGTTTGCTTCATTTATTTTGAGGCTCTCTGATTAGGTGCATAAATATTTATAATTGTTACATCTTATTGTGAGATTGGCCATTTTATTAATACATAGTGTCCTTTTTCTCCTGTAACAATTTTTATTTAATGTCTATTTTGACTGATATTAGTATAGCCACTCTAGCTCTCTTTTGGTTACTATTTGCATGA
Organism: Choloepus didactylus; assembly: GCF_015220235.1. Lineage (NCBI taxonomy): Eukaryota > Metazoa > Chordata > Mammalia > Pilosa > Megalonychidae > Choloepus > Choloepus didactylus. The sequence goes on along the minus strand of NC_051334.1, from coordinate 42,954,399 downwards.
AACATTTTCTCCCTTCTTTCCCTTTCAAATTATTTGTGTCTTTGCCTAAAGGTGAGTCTCTTGTAGTCAGCATATAGTTGGAACACACTTTTTTTTTTTTAATCCACTCTGCCCATCACTGCCTTTTGATTGGAGAGTTTACTTCATTTACATTCAAAATAATTACCAATAAGTTAGAACTTACTTTAGCCATTTTGCCATTTTTTTATGAGTTTTATACCTTTTTGTCCCCTTTTCCTCCATTGTTGCCTTCTTTTGGTACACTTGATTTTTTACAGTGAAATACCTTGACTGTCTTCTCATGTCTTGTTCTGTATATTTCAAAAATATTTTCTCTGTCATTATCATGGGGTTTATATTTGACATCCTAAAGCTATAACAATCTAGTTTGAATTGATACCACCTTAATTTCAATAGCATGCAAAATCTCTACTCCTATTGTACACCTTTGCCATCCCCCTTTACATTGTTCTTGTCACAAATTGCATCTTTATACTTTGCATATCCAATAACATAGATTAATGATTATTTTTATGCATTTGTATTTTTGATTATGTAGTAAAAATAAAGTTAAAAACCAAGACTATATCAATACCATCATTATATTTACCAAGTAGTTACCTTTATTGTGGGTGTGTATATCTTCATATGGCTCCAAGTTTTTGTCTAATGCTCTTTCCTTTCCCCCGGAGGACTCCTTTTAGCATTTCTTGTAGGGCAGACATAGTGGTAACAAACTTGTTTAGCTTTTGTTTATCTCAGAATGTCTTAATTTCTCCCTTATTTTTGATGGACAGTTTTGCTTGATATAGAATTCATTGCTAACAATTTTTTTTCTTTCAGCATTTTAACTATGTGAACCTACTGCTTTCTGGCTTCCATGGTTTCTGATGAGAAATCAGCCCTTAATATTATTGAGGATCCTTTGTACACAATGAGTTGCTTCTCTCTTGCTGCTTTTAGGATTGTCTCTTTGTCTTTGGCCTTTGATAATGTGTTTTGTTGTGGATCTCCTTGAGTTTATCCTATTTGGATAAACCTATTAGGCTTCTTGGATGTATATAGTCACATCTTAATTTGGGGAGTTTTCAGCCATTATTTCTTCAAATATTCTTTCTGCCTCTTTCTTTTTTTCTTCTCCTTCTGGGATTCCCATAATGCAGAAGTTGGTATGCTTCATGGTTCCCCACAGGTCCCATAGTCTCTGTTGATTCTTTTCATTCTTTTTTCTTTCTGTTCCTCAGCCTGAGTAACTTCAATTGTTCTGTCTTCACATTTGCTGATTCTTTCCTCCACCCATTCAAATCTGCTGTTGACTCTCCCTAGTTTATTTTAAATTTCAATTATTTTATTCTTTATCTCTAGAATTTATGTCCACTTGCTTTTCAAAATTTCTAATTCCTTCTTCTGTTCATGTATCATTTTATTGATTTCCTTTAGTATTTTTGCCATTTTTTCCTTTAGTTCATTGAACTTAGTCAGGAAAGTTGATTTAAAGATTTTTATTAATAGTTCCAGTGGCTGGGCTTCCTCAGGGATAATTCAGTCACTTTATTATTTTTTTCCTTTGAAAGGCCATCTTTTTCTGTTTCTTTGCATGTCTTGTCATTTTTTTTTTAAATCTGGACATTTGATTATTTTTATGCGTTAACTCAGAAATCATATTCTTCTCTAGGGGTTTGCTGTTTTTTTTTCTTTAATTTTGATTATTGACTGCTGTAGTGTTCTGCCTGTCCTTCAATGCTTAGCTCAATTTTTACTGAGCTCAGAGAACAATCCATGGTGAACCGTTAGCTTCTTCTCAGATCTTTCTTTCTGAACATGAACCATGCCCTGGGCATGCTCAGTAGCTTTCAAAAATTCTCTGGTATGCACAAATTCTCTTGGGCTTTCTAATTTCCCCTCTAAAATAAAAAACAAAACAAAAAAAACCTCTCCTCTGCTTATCTTCCTGGAACTCAAGCACTGAATGTTATGTCCCAACCATACTGCTTCTACACCCCTCCCCCCTTATTTCTGGGATAGACAAAACTAATGATTGCCTTAAGTCAGTACTTTAGGGAGGCAGGTTTGGGTGGACACACACACACAATAAATGGGAAATACAATAGGAATGTGGACCACTGTATGTGGAGCATGGGGCATGGCATTGGGAGCACAGGCTATCATTAGTGCAGCACTGAGCCAGGGGAAGAGGAGAGGCAAGGGCAAGTGAATGCATCCCACAGCCTTATCATTTTTAGGTTTTCCTTTTCCTGATTTCACATTTACTTGACTGCTCTTTACCTTTGAGTGCCTTACAGAGTTCTGGGAAATTTCATTTTTCCATTTTGCCTTTATTATTGGGGGATGGGGATTTTCCCAGAGCATCTTACTCTGCCAACTTGCTGACATTGCTCTGTTACCTATTTGTAAATTCTTTCTGTCTTCAATCAATTCAACACTTAAAAATATTCTCAGACACTTATTACATGCCTTGTTGTTCTAGATGTTACACAAAAGAAGTATAAATCCCAATTCCTGCCACTAAGAGGCCAAAAATCTATTTGAATAGAGAATAATATTGACTTAGATGAGTCATAATTAGATATTATTTGATGGCTCTAAATTGGGCAGCAATTACCTCAAGGCAGGGACTGAGTGTTCAGCAACCTGTGGGCTTGTCCTTGCTTCTGATGTGGTGAATAATGGGATTATGAGGCAAGCTTGCTCCATAGATGGCTTAATTTGTATGCCTTATAGCATGGTTGCCCAACCAACTGACTTCTTTATTCAAATGAGAGCTGATTTAAAAGAATAAATGGCTATTAAATACAATGGTAAATCATTAGACTCAGAACCTTCTAATCAAGACTGATTCCTTTGAAGTCTTCATGACGTGCTTATTGCTAGCTCCAAAGGAAAGGGAAGAATGAGAAGTACCTATTGAATTACTGTTACCTCACTGTGGACTAGGCCTCTAATCTAAATACTTCTACAACTACTAATGATGATGATGCTCCTTTATATTTCAATAGCACCTTATTGTTTAAATAGTTTTTTTCATATAAATTTTGAAAATAACCAAGTATAAAGGAGAGACCATGCTGTGGATTTTCTTAGACCTGGGTTCAGATGCAAACTGTACATTGTCTCAAATTCCATGATCTGTAATATGAGATTGATAATACATATTGTTGATGCTTGGGGACTATATTTAAGAATGTTCCCCCAAAATTGGAAACAAGGCAAATGAAATTGTGGCTGAGAATTAAACTTAGACAATCAACATCCAATGTCTCATTGCCCAATATCCCTATAAAGACGGAATTGTTTTAAGACCTGGCAGCAACTATAATCAGAATAGGGGTTACTAGTCAGTCATAGACACATACCAGAATATCACAAAACACCGCTGTACAAGCACTTGGCAAAGGAGACAGTGTATAAGCAAACAAATTTTGATTATTTCTTGTCCAACAGTATGGACTATTCCTAACATGGAAAACAAGTGTGGTAGATTGAAAAAATGACCACAGTATTTTGAAGCTCCTCTCATCAAGTGATGGAGTCTATCTCTCCACCCCTCAAATATGGGCTTGGCCATGTGTCTTGTTTTGGCCAATGGGCCATTAGCAAATATAATGCAAGCGAAGGCTGGAATATGCTTAACATTTGTGGCTTGCTTTTCCTTGCTGCTGGAAACTCTTTTTCTACCATGTGAACAAGCCTAACTAGCCTCTTGGAGGGTGAAACACAATGTGTAGAGAGGCCTCAGCTGTCCAACCATTCCAGCTATCCCAGGTGAGGATCCATGTGCCCAGCTGGAAGAACCACAGAAAATCCACAGATTTTTGTTTAAGTCACAACATTTTAGGTTGGTTGGTTATGCAGCAACAGGTAGCTTTGGGTATTTTAGCTTTTAGTATTCCGGTCCTAAAGCGGAGGTCATCCCTTCTGTAACACGGATATATCAGGCAATCTTAAGTTGGCATCATCAATTACTCCATTTTCCTGGCTTCCCCTACTCTGAGTCCATGCTTACCAACAAATTTGTAATCACAATGTGCCTTCTCACATAGTCTGCTTACAGTGGGGAATTGGTTGGTCATGTGAACTCGAGAGATTCCTAGCCCCAGTATGGTAATTGTTCATGATAAATTTATGAAGTGGCTTCTGACTAAGGATTGGCTTAAAAAGAGATATTCTGTGCTAAATACTTTCTGTTTGCTTGTCCACATTTACTTTTCACTCTTCCGTAACCTGTTCTTTACTCCAGGCTTTATAGACTACCTCTAGGAACAATCTTGACTTGCAGCTTCTTGTTGTGCTTCACCAAGAGGGAGTCCTAACTGGAGACTGGAGAGAAGGAGAATGATTTGAGGGTAATTCTTCTCACAACTCCCTCTATGCAGGGTTGGATTGGCTGAGTCCCTTGGCTGAAGATTGCAGCTCCCGTCAAAGTGGCCCCTTCTCCAAGACTTTCTCATTGAAACTGCATCCCCCCCCACCTCTTCCCTTCAGAAGAATGACATAGAGTTAGAAATAGAGCCATTTTACCAGCCTCCAGTTCTGCACTATCCTACATGCTTCCTCTATTCCATGCCCATATTTTTTGTAAATAACCCTTTTATTAAGCCCTCCTCCAATTATCCTAATTTCAGCATTCCATCTGTCTCCTGATGAGACCCTGACTGATACATATGCTGAGCATGTGGGTTTGAGGATCTGGTTTATCTTATGGTGATTTCTATGTGGCTTATGATTTATCCCTGAGAGATGGCTCCACATTCACTGAGTTGATGTAATCAGGTTTCTAAGCCTATGATACTGAGAACCAGGGCCCTGGCTCTCTGGAAATTCACAAAAGTAATGAATTTCTACAGGAGAGAGCCAGCTGGCCTTTTCTCCTCTGAAGTGAAGAACAAGAGCTGTTCTTTTTCTATATTTTACAATATGTACTTTTCAGGGTTATTAGGATTAGATCAACTATATGCAAATTGCTTTGTATGTGCCTGACACCGTGTAAGTGCTCAGCATATTAAGCATTGCTTTTGTTTTGTTTAATGTCCCTTTGACTGTATAATATGATCTTTACTCATCAAATGATGTGTGATTTTTTTTCTTGGGTTCCTTTTTTGAATTCTTCTGTTCATGTGGAGCATTGAGATTATGGGGTTGGGATAAAGAAACAGAATGCAGGTGCAGCGTGATTTACACACAGTCCACATAGCTTTGAAAACCTTCCTTCAGAGTCACCAAACAGAAAGGATTCTGATTTAAAGATTGTCAGATAAACACATTTAATGATTGAAACATGGAGCTACCTTGAAGCAGAAACAGCACTCTAAATGAAACAAATAGTTTTGCCAGTTCATTGAAATTAAGCATTCATGGAGCACTTGATTCACTTGTGCTCAGTAAGGCTGACGTAAGGCAGAAGGCAGGAAGTGGGGTGGGGGTAAGCTCCCTCTGGGACTTGCCATGGCAGCAAGAAGGGCAGGCTTCCTTGTTATCTGCTAACAGATAGTTAGAAAAGTCAAGTGGAAAGACTCTCCAGCATCCCTTACTTTATCAGAGAAGCCAGCATCCAGGATGCCAAGTAAGTGTATGCTATGGCATAGGAACCATGCCCACTGACTCAGGCAGCTGAAGTAAATAGGACTCTGATAGTATCAGTCACATCTCTTCCCACCGGGGCTTCTGCCCAGCCTCTGTGCTGTGAAGTCTTGCCTCTTTTCCTATTCAGGCAGAAAATATTCTTTTACTCACCTACACACATGTACACATACCCCACCATGTGTCTAGAGCCATTCAAAATCAATATTAATTATTTTTAGTCTCAGTGGCACTTCTCTCTGATAGATGTTTTTGTTTGTATCTACTTGTTTACTTTGGATTATTTGTTTGGGGGCCTCAATTTCATGTCTTTATCATTCAAAAGAGGCTGTAACCTCATAGGAGCTCTAAGACAGCTCAGTAAACTGCAGACAAGATGCCACTATGAATGTACATGGAGTGAGCAGATATTGCAAAGGAAATGGGACTGTAATTTCTATAGAGTCACAAGGTGAACATTGGTCTGAAGTGTTCCTGTGTATGGCCAGTGGACAGGACATAGAAAGAGACAGCATATCATAAGGTGGTGGATGGTGTCTAAGATGTAGTATCAGCCTGAGAGAAGTAAATAAAGTAATGCCATGTCAAGGTCATATGCACCTTAACAGTCATGGAGATGTAGAATAGGAAACTGATTCATAAATTCTGTGATTAAACATGAGTATCTGAACTCAAAATCAGGTGGGCACCAGGTCAAAAATAAAGAGAAATCTTATTAGATATGTAATGAAAAATTGTCCATGTTGAGGGGACAAAAGATTTCAGTGATAATGGTAATATAAAACACACACACACATACACACACATGCACACACACACACACAAACATCAGACTAAGTCCTACCTGGAAATAACCTAAAAATCCTAGAATTAACAAAAGACTATGTGTGCCAGGGCTGGAAAAAATATGAAACAGAAGAGGAGACTATCAAAATTAACATGGGCTTATCCAGTTCATAGCACTTCATCAGCAAAAGACCAAAAGGACTTTTCTTTGGCAAAAAAGAAGATAAGGTATTCTGCCCTGGGTATACAAAATAATCTGAGCTTTATAAGCTCTTATGGGTCTAGCACTTTAGGCAGAGAAGGATTATTCAGTAGTTTAGTGTCACAATTAAGTTAAAGTAGGTGATAGAAACAGGAGTTTTTCATTTTCTTGACTCCCCCTAGTCCCTCTTCTCTGAACTGCATTAATAACACAATTGTTCTGCCATAGAAAGAGCAGGGATCCTTTTCAAAATTAAAATATGGGCTGTTGTTCTCTCTCTGTGCTTATTATTTTGAACAGTCTGAGCTGAGGTCCCACAGCCTTCCATGGGCCAAGTGCTGACTCAGAAAAGGGAAACAAGAGCCCAAGTCCTTCTCTCCCAGGAGCCAGCCCCAAGCACTGCAGATTAGGAAGGCCTTTGTCATTTTTGTCATGTGTAATTTGACTAACTAAACCTACTTGAATAAGAAAGAACTGGAGGCCTCAGAGAACCTTTGTACTCTTAAATGAACAATGATCACAGCACAAAAGGGAAAAGAAAAAATGGAAAAGGAAGAAAATGGGGCTGCTGGGTTTTTTTTTCTCCTCAGCTGAAATATCTTTAAGATTTCATTAATGAAAACTTTTTCCTTTCTCGCTAAATGAGGTTCTGATTTGCTGGCAAATGTCCTGTGCAGAAATATCGTATAATTAATAATGCCTTCAAGGGAAATGTGCTTTAGTGTTTTACTACTTTTTTAATCACTTAACATAGTTTTTAAATTACTATTTATTTATACCCACATTGCTGCAGACTGATTTTAGGGTGACTTACATAAATACATTTACAATATAAGATAAAAAGCATTAATAAGATGTGGGTAAGAAAACCAGGATAAAGGACAAACTAAAAATAGTTAAGATGAGATGGAGTCAGTGGTAATATTGGTACCCAAAATGCGTGTTCTAAGTCCTCATATTTCCGCCAGAGACATGAGATTTGAGAGATGGAATCAGACACGTGATTTACAATGTTCATAAGATAAAAATCAAACCTGCTGCTCAGGAAAGCCAGAGCAAAATGTCTCCCATGAGTCCTCATAAACAGAAACATAATGGACAACTTCCTTAACAGCATCCCTACAGTAAATACAGAAAAAGACTTCATAGGGCAGTTTCTTATCCTTCCCTCGGTGCCACCATGTAAACACAGTCCAGTAAGAGCAATTCTGCAGGGAGATCTAGACATATCTCCGATGGTCAGACTTGCTCCAGGGAAGGGTATCAGCGTGTCCAAGGGACAGATGGATGGCCTGCATATCCTCATCCAATAACTCTTTCAGAAGTATTAATTTTCTTCAGCTGAGCTTGTGAAAAGCACTGAGTTCAGGCTGACGCCCCAGAAAAGAAGCTGGAGAGCAACTGCACTGTTTTGCCAGCATTGCCAAGCTGGGAATAAGTCTGACATCTTCTTGCGAACGTGGAGGGGCACCTAAGCTTATGACAGCTTCCCTTTATCCATTTAAGAAGTCACCTCCATCATTCACGAGCCAGCCTGAACTACAGAATAGTCTGAAGAGTATCTCCAAGGTAGCATCACATATGTTTTACTGGACTTAAAGCTCATACAGTTTAGAGGGACCCTCTTTAAGGAAGTGAATACAAAATCATGAATACAAACTAACTATGAAAGGTAATTTTTATTTAGAATGAGAAAATACAACAAATCACAAATTTTAAAAACACTTGGCAGATATCACAAAAATCTAAAATATAAAATAATATTTTATCAATGAACTGCCTGCCATACCTGTATAATAAATTTTTCCCATATTTTTGGCTGCATGCTCCTTGATCTCTTAGAATATCATTTTATATTATTTTATTAGAGCAGTTGTAGATTTACAGAAAAATCAGACAGAAAGTATAGGGTTCCCATATTACCCCCGTTCTAGTTTGCTAATGCTGTTAGAATGCAAAACACCAGAGATGGATTGGCTTTTATAAAAGGGGGTTTATTTGGTTACACAGTTACAGTCTTAAGGCCATGAAGTGTCCAAGGTAACATGTCAGCAATCGGGTACCTTCACTGGAGGATGGCCAATGGTGTCCGGAAAACCTCTGTTAGCTGGGAAGGCATGTGGCTGGCATCTGCTCCAAAGTTCTGGTTTCAAAATAGCTTTCTCCCAGGACGTTCCTCTCTAGGCTGCAGTTCCTCAAAAATGTCACTCTCAGTTGCACTTGGGGTATTTGTCCTCTCTTAGCTTCTCTGGAGCAATAGTCTGCTTTCAGTGGCCATCTTCAAAATGTCTCTCATCTGCAGCTCCTGTGCTTTCTTCAACGTGTCCCTCTTGGCTGTAGCTCCTCTTCAAAACGTCACTCACAGCTGCACTGCGTTCCCTCTGCCCATCAGCTCATTTATATGGCTCTACTGATCAAAGCCCACCCAATGGGCAGGCCAACACTCCATGGAAATTATCCAATTAGAGTCATCACTCACAGTTGGGTGGGGCGCATCTCCACAGAAACACTCAAAGAATTACAATCTAATCAACACCGATAATGCCTGCCCACACAAGATTACATCAAAGATAATGGTGTTTGGGGGACACAATATATTCAAACTGGCACACCCCCCATACCCTGCTCACCCACACAGTTTTCCTATTACCAAAATCAACATTTTGTATTAGTGTGATACCATTGTTACAATTGATGAACCAATATGGTTATAAATATATTATTAACTATGGTCCATAATTTACATTATGGTTAACTCTGTGTTGTTCAGTTCTATGTTTCTTTTGATTTTTATTCTGGTAACATATATACAAGATAACATTTCCCATTTTAACCACTTTCAAGTATACAATTCAGCGATTTTAATTACATTCACAATGTTGGTGTGTTATCATCACCACCATCTGTTAACAAAACTTTTCCAACACTCCAAACAAAAACTCAGTACCAATTCAGCATTAACCTACCCCCACCCTTGCCCCTAGTAACCTGTATTCTAATTTTGGATTCTGAGGATTTGTGTATTCTAATTATTTCATATAAGTGAGATATTTCAATCTTTATTATTTTGTGTCTGGCTTATTTCACTCAACATGAGTCTTCAAGGTTCAACCATATTTGTAGCATGTATTCCTTTTCACAGCTGAATAATATTCCATTGCATGTATTTTCCACATTTTGTTTATGCATTCATTCATTGATGGACATTTAGGCTGGTTGTACCTTTTGGCAATTGTGAATAATGATGCTATGAACATCACTGTATATAACATTTTCTACAGGGAAAATAGTAAGATTATTCAGTCATTCTTCTAGTATGGTGGATGGAATTTTTTATTGATAGTTTAGAAAAGATTTCTTTCTATTTCACAGCCTGTTATGGACAATGATGTACATTTTTAGGATTGTTGTTATACTTGAGAAAACATCAATTTTTTTCATAAATAAGCTATATAACATTTAGAACAATCTTTCACAGATCAGTTTTTGGAAACCTACATTTGTTTCTCTTCTACTACCTACATACTTCTGGTTCCAGGGTTCACAGTACAAGTTCATATCATAATATGACTCTGTGCCTTCATATTACAGTGTTAGATGAGTCAGCACTGTATACCGTAGGATTGTTCTATTAGGATGGCTAACAGTAGCTTAACTATACAAGGAAACAACTTCAAAATCACAGATATTGGGTCCTAATAGACCTAACGAATACTGTAGTAGCCAGAATAATGTCCACCCAAAGATACCAGGCCCTAATCCCTGGAACATTCATATGTTATAAAGGAAAAGGTCTTTGCAGATGTGATTAAGAATCTTGTGATACTGGTTTATCCAGATGGGTCCTAAATGTCATCACAAGTATTCTTATAATGGAGAGTCGGAAGGAGATTAGGCATACGAAGAAAGGATGATAGGAAGACGGAGGTGAAGATTGGAGTGATGCAGCCACAAGCCAAGGAATGGCAACAGCCACCAGAAGCTATAAAAAACATGGAATGGGTTCTCCTCCAGACACTGGAGGGAGCACAGTCCTGCTGTTACCTTGATTTCAGACCTCTGGCCTCCAGAAATGGGAGAATAATTTGTGTTGTTTTAAGTCACCAAGTTTGTGATAAATTGTTACAGCAGCCATAGGAAAATAGATCTCTAATTCAAATTTCTTGTGGCCAGATCTAAAATATGGCCACAGTTCCTCCAACACCACTATACCTTAGGGGAAGTATGAAAGAGGGGAAGTTGGGGAGGAAGGAAACAGTGATCTTGACCAATTCCTATTAAAATATCATACTTTTTAAAATCTTATAAAATCATATGACTATGTGAGCATAGCACTTCGACAGTGGGGAGGGAACCTGTTAGCTTAAGATGTGTTAGCGTCACAGTAAATTTTCCTCTGCCCTCAGTCAGCCCCTAGTGGTTGTGTTCAGGAAAGTCTAAAAGAAGGATCCTATGCCTTTGTGGCAGAGAAGGGGCAATTTGGAAAAAAGCAGGGCCTTCAGAGGGCTGGTTACAGTAGAAACCAGTTCACAGTTGGGGTGGAAGTCCTGGCAGAAAAAAATAGTTAAAATTAAAGTGATAGCTACAAAAAAGTGCTATGTGACTTCTGTCTTCTTCTCACTAGAAGAGATGGGAAAGTTTGAGCTTTCGTCTAGTCTCTCTGCACATCTGACTCTCTCAGAGACATTGGTTTCTTCTTCTGTTCCCATAACATTTTGCACTTCCTGTGTTTGAACTTTAACCAAATGTTCTATAATTACTTCTTTCATGTCTATCCCTTCTCCCAAGGTTTTGTTCTCTGTGACAAAAGGAACCCTGCCTTATCTGTCTTTGTAAACTGGTTAAGAGTTTAAAAGAATTGTAAGAGGTCAAGAAAGCCTGAAGAAGTAACGAGATTATGAATATAGGAAGGATTAAATGCAATATTTAAAAAATTCTAATAGTCCCTATGTTGAAAGTAGGTAAGTGTGGGCATCCTATTATTTTGTAGGAGAATGTAGAAGCATGTTGAGTTAATTTACTTAAGGACTATTCAGGGTATAAATTTTTCTCAACAGTCAGGTGTAGAAAATGTTGTATGTCTTTATGTAACAAGTATGAATTCCTCAAACTACATAATCAAATATGCAAAAATTGTAACTTTTGTATTTTTCTCTACCTGAACTTAATTTCTTTGTTTCATTCTGTGTGGGTCAGTTTTTTGCTATATAACATCAACCTTGAAATTCCAGTGGCTTACACCAGCAAGCATTTATTCTTCTCCATCTGTTTGTAGGTCAGCTAGGGTTTGTATAATCTAGGCTGGACTTGATTGGGTGTGGCACTGAGCTTCAAGTAAATCCAGGTCTCCTCCACAAATCTCTCATATTCGTTGGACCAGAGGCTACACAGGGTGTGTTCTCTTTATGGTAAAAGGCAGTAATTATGGGGTAAGACCTACTGCACAGGCACATTTCAAGCTTCTGTTTGTATCCTGACTGCTCAAATCCCATTTGTCAATGCAAATCACATTGCCAAAGTCAAGAAAAAGGGAAGCGCACTCAGCCAATCATGAGGACAAAGCAAGTCATATGGTCAAACCCAACGTCAATTAGGCAACATCAGTGGGGTAGGAAAGTGCATTCTTTCTATGAAGGTTGGTGAGAAAGGAGGGAGAAAAGGGATATTTGATGAAAAATAATCTACCACATTCTCCTTCATCTTATATTATGGCAAAAGACAAACAAACAAACAAACATGACCTTATTCAACTGAAAGTGAACTCAGTCAATACAGGGTTTACTTCCTCAATTCATCCACCTTCTGTCCTCCTCAAAGCTAAATCTAAATTCCAGGGAAGTTAATCAGTACCCCAGCATCCCTCCTCACTTCATTTACTGAGGTTTTTAAGTCCTTGCCTGGTCTTGGCCCCCACAATTCCTGCCCTTCTCTATTGCAACACCCCTTATCATGCTTACTGGAACCATCAGGGGCTGGGGTTACCTCTTTTTCTAAGTTGACTTATTAACTCTTCTCAGAAGCATGGGAAAGTTTGAATTCCAAGTCTGCAGGTGGCTCAGTGGGGTGCCTCCAGCACCACCTGCTTCTGGGACCCCATGGGGTCTATTCTTCTATTCTCTGATGAGGCCTCACAAGCAATTCCTATATGGGGGCGGTCTTCTGGGTTCAAGATGTCAAGCAGGAAACAGACCTCCCACTCCCTGACTTCCCATGCTCTACAGAGCTTAGTCCAGGTAGGAAACCTAAAGTACAGAGTTGGGCCACTCCAGCTTCCATCTTCATGCCTTCTTCTCTTCGCTACACTGGTAACAGAATCTCTAGTAAGTCTGGGGTGGGAGAACTGGCCTTCTCAGTATCTATTATCACCAATCTACTGTTTATGGCATAAATATTGGTTTTAGTTACTCAAAAACCAGGCTCTTGAGGCTCAAAATTCATTCCTTCAACCTACTGTTTTTCCTGGGAGTTTCAAACATCTATTTTGAAATCACCCGCTAACCCCCATCCCAGTTGAGAACTTATTCTATTGCTCTGATGTATTCTTTCTACATCAATTCAGTAAGTTCAGAGTGTTCAAGGTGTAGGGTGAGAGAGGATCATGGGACAAAAGATACTTACAAGGAATGAAAAGCATGTCAGTTAATATTAAAATATTACCTCTCTACAATTATTTCTCTAAATCGGATAATCTGTCCCAAAGTCTCATGGATCTTGCTGGGAGGAAATGCCATCATAACCATATTTTGGAAGCCCTTCACTATGTCATGCAAAATTTCAGAAAAGTTTTGATACTTATTAGTGCTATTCACAAAACTGGGGAACATGGGAGGATTTACCTCTTCCCACATGAAATTAAATTTTTCCATGTGGCTTGCATTGGCCAGTGAAATGTGAGTGGGTATATTGTGAATCTTAAAGAAAGGAGGTCTAAAAGTCATGATATGATTTGTTTTTTTTTTCCTTTGGCCTGAGTATCAAAGAAAGGAGATAGAGAGTAGAGCTCCCGCCTGGCCCTCAGTGGAAATGTAGCACAAGTGAGAAATGAGCCTTTAGTTTTTAAACCACCAAAATTTTGTATTTGTTTGTTGCTGCAGCATAACCTAACCTATCCTGATTATTACAAACATGCAAGAATGTAGGTCTCCCTCCAAGGCCTAATAGTCTCATGTTCCCCTCATTTACGTTGAAATAGAGATATCTAGAAAAGAACTTCATGTGTGGTTACTAGCACATGTAGATGACTGGAATTAAATAAATAAAAAGCTAAAATTTTGAGGGAGCTGTACTGCCCAAGGAACTACAGGCCTGGGCTAAGAATGTCTGTGACTTTACTGAGTGAAAGCAGTTTGAGAAAGCTACTCAGTTCCCAGGGAGGACACATCCTTCTCTGCCTTTGTACATCAGGCCAAAGAAGATAACTAAGGACCAAGAAGCAGAATTGGGGCCTATTAATTAAGCATTCTCCACCCCCATCATAGATTCCCCACTCTCAATGTCTTCCAAGTAGAATTGCTATAGGCCAACGTTTTCCATCTTCCAATCAACAGGAGATATCTGTAAATAGTATGAGATTTTATAAAAGTGTCTCACATAACTGTGGGTATGCACAAGTCCAAATTCCATAGGACAGGCTGCAAGCTGGCACTCTGATGAAGGTCTTCGATGAATTCCCCAGGAGAGTTTGGCTGGCTGAAGCAGAAATGAAAGTTCTCTCTTTTGTCCACTGAAGCTATTACCTTCCCCTTAAAAGCCTTCAAGTGATTAGATTAAACATCTCTCATTGCGGAAGACACTACCTTTGGCCGACTGCAGGTGTAATCAGCCATAGATGCAATCAGCATACTGATGATTTAAGTCCATGAAATGTCCTCACAGCAACAGATAGGCCAGTGCTTGCTTGACCAGACAACTGGGCACCATCACCTGGCCAAGTTGCGCATGAACCAAACCATCACACCTCCTTTGTGGTATGTCTAAGTGTTTTCTGCATGAGAGAAGGAGAGTAAACTGAACATTTAGTGATCAGAAATGCAGACTGCTAAAGACATTAGGCTTATTTAAAATATTCTGCTTTGTCTCCTTCTAAACACATGGTAGGATTGTATTTCTACCCCATGTGACGATAGGTACAGCCATGGACTTCCTTTTGCTAGTGGAATGTGAGCAGAATTGATGTGTGTCACTTCTAGGAAGAAGTTTTAAGAACCAGTGCATGGTTCACACTGTTCTGGGTCCCAGAATGCAGATATCAATAGTATGGAGCAGGATTCCCAGTTAAACATGGAATGCTGTGAGCAATAAACTGTTGTTCTTCTAAGCCTCTGAGACTCAAGGGTTATTTGTTACCACAGTATAGCCTTGCCTATCCTGACTGATGCAGGGTCTTGCACAGTCAAAGACATTCAAGTAGAGCCCTATAGTCTTTGCCCCACACTGGTCATGGTTGATGCTTATTCTCCAAACCTGGAAGTGGCACATGTTTTTAGTCTTCATTCCTCTGGCCTTCTCTTGGGGATTTGTAGGGAAAGGATCTTGGATACCCAATGTCCCTATGTAGGATACCTTATGGGAAACTCCCCATGTAAAATTCTTGAGAATGAGTCCTCACAAGCATCCATCTCTTCATTGACCTATCTCTGCTTCTCAGGGCCTGAACTTTTTTTTTTAAACAAAAACTTGGGTGGGGGAGGCTTTGCTGGTGTCTAAAAAATGATACCTTTAGCTATTCAGTATACAAGTCAGTAACAATCCAGCAGCAAAGAGCTCTGAACTCAGAACCCAAAACTTAGGCTACCTTTTTGAGATTAGGGTTGTGGTGAGAGTACCTCCTAATCTTTTACAGCAAAGGGAAGAGAACAAAATGTAAGCTAAAATCTCAGTAGATTATGCTGACACAAATGTCATTGGCAAGACAAGGCATTAAATTCAGAAATCAGACTTAAAATGAGAAATGTCCTCTGTAAGAGCAATAAAAATCCTCTTAAAGACAATTATGAGAGTGGACAGAGGAAAAGAAAGAGCTAACATTTTGTGGATACTGCTATGTACCACATTTTCACCACATTTAACTCTCTAAGAAGCCATACCAGGAAAGTACATTTTCTAAATGAAGACACTAAGGTTCAGAAAGGTTGCGTCACTTGCCTAGGTCCCACAGCAAGTAAAGGGCAGATCTGGGATTCTAACCAGATGTCTCTGACTTCAAAGGGTTTATAGTAGGAGTCTTCCTCCTTTACCTGATGCCATTATCTATATGATGTTAAAAGAGACAAAATATTTACCATAGTATGGCAAGAGAAAAATGAACCACATAATGAAAAAAATAAAGCAATGATTTTTTCCTTAATAAAATTTAAATTTACATTTTTGAACATTGAAACATTTAATCTGTTATGAAGGATATATGCAGTAGTTTGAATCATGTGTATCACAAAGACATGTTTAAGTCCTAACCCCTGGTTTTGTGTATGTGAACCCATTTGTAAACAGGATCTTAAAAAGTCCTATTAATATGAGGCCAAACTGAATCAGGGTGGGTGTTAATCTAGTATGACCAGAGTCCTCATAAGCAAAAGAAATTTGAACAAAGAAGTAGAAGCCACAGGAGGAGACAGAAAGAGTCAGATCACCATGTGGCAGAGGCAGAGATTGATTGCCAACAAGCCACCACCACTAGAATGTACAGAGGAGGCTTGGCCTGCTGATACATTGACTTTGGACTTCTAGCTTACAAAACTGTGAGACAATAAATTCTCATTGTTTAAGTCAACCGGTCTATGGCATTTTGTTATACCTGGCTAAATAAGACAGATCCCCATTAATTCACCATTTTAACAAGCATCATATTTTTATCCATTTTTGGGGGAACTCTTGTAAGATTGACATTTTAGATGGAAAAACAATCAGTATTATCACTTTTATGACATCAAACATAAAGGGCACTGACAGATTCCTTATATATGTAGTATGGGAAAGGGACCATGTCTCTTATTGGTCATCAAATTAGTAGACTGTGTCTATGTCCATGCAAGTTTCTCCTAAAGGAAAATTGGGTAGAGCAAATTCACAGAATTTAAAAATTTACAATAGAACATTTCTTGGCTAAGGCCAGTGTCTGACATATACATATATACATATACATCATATACATATACATATACATATACATATATATGTAGAGGTGTGGCTTTAATACCTGTTGGGTGGACAAAGCAAATAAGGCTGGGAGAGAAGTGTGTGAACAAAGTTACAGTGAAAGGAGTTCACTGTGCCCATAAGGATGTGAATTTCTGGGGAGTAGTGACCATGTCTAACTGATTATTATCTCCTCAGAGGCTAACATAAAGCATGCCACTGGATAAAAGTTTAATTAAGTTAAGAGAGCAGTATGAGCTATTGAGTTATCACTAGAATTCAAAGCTGGATGGATTCTCCTGTCCCTTAATAGCCAGAGGTTAAGTAACCTACCCTTGCTGAGATGGATCTCCATCATCTGAAAAATGGAGATAATAAGATCGATCTTGCAAGGTTCTTATGAGCAAGAGCTTAAAGCCCTTGACACTTATCATGGGTTTATTAGTTTTCTATCTTTCAAGAAAAAGATGGAAATAAAAGATTGTCTATTAATTTTTCTTAAATAAGTCCAACAAAATTCTGAAATATCTTTCTCAGAAAGATAAATTTCATCCTTTTGCAACAAATGGAATGTGTAATGCTTGTAAAGTCTCTGATAGATGCATTTGTGCAAAACTTGTGCCAGATTGATGTTCAATGTTGGTTCCAAAGAACAGGGAAGCACCTGCCCATTGAGCTACCTTTAATGAAGCCACAGAGTTTATGGTTGGATCTCATCACAGTTGATCATTTTTCCCCAGATTTGGAGTTGATGCAAAGAGTGATGAAACCTCCTGTGTCTGCCTACTTACCCCACCTTGAACCCCTATACAAAAGTAAGAGGCTGGTGATATCTGCTTGGACATGTGAAAACTAGATGAACTCTCACATGAAAAAGGCTGAAACCGGTGAAGATCATCGCCAAATGCTGTGTAATTTTGTTCTGTGTAGATAATAATAACACCCATTGCCTAGTGCCCATATTTTATTATCCTGAAATTTCCACCTCTTTGCTTATCTTAAAAGTGGGTCTGGACTTCCAGTCCAGACAATATGCCATAGATCTGTTTCTTTCTGCTCCTCCCCACTAAGTACAACTATAAATCCTGGAAATAATGGAAAAGATAAGCCAAGGAGAAGTCTGAAAGGCAGTAAGAAGAAGAAGAACTGGTTTGAGACCCCAGGACTGGAGGAACAGCACTATAGCATGGTGTCTTTATTTGCCCCCACCTAATGCAAGAAGTTAACACAGGCCTGATGTGTTTCCCACCCCTGACCTAGCAACAGAAGACAGGGAAGAGCATATGTTAAGATTGTATGCTGGTTTGAATCTGTTATGGACCCCAGAATAGCCATGATCTTTTAATCCAATTTTGTAGGGCGGGATCTTTTGATTGAATGTTTCCAGAGACATGACATGCCCAACTATGAGTGAGACCTTTTGGTTAAATTATTTCCATGGAAGTGTGAACCCGCTCATTTAGGGTGGGTCTTGATTAGTTTACTGAAGTCCTTTAAGAGAGCTCTCAGTGAGAAGGAGCTCAAAGAAGCTGAGAGAGACATTTTGGAGAGAAGCTAAGATACGTAATCCAGAGTTTGCCCCTGGGAGAAGCTAAGAGCTGACACAGACCCAGATGCTTGGTGACACTGGGAGATGCAGACAGAAGGACATTTGGAGATTCTAAGCTAAGAAATGAAGCCCAGAGTTTGCCCCCGAGAAGCTAAGAGAGGACCCCCAGACACTTAGAGAGAAATGCCACAGGAGAACCAAGTAGAGAGCTGAGAAAAGCTAAGAGAGACAGAAGCCCAAAGACATTTTGGAGAAAGCCATTTTGAAACCAGAACCTGGGAGCAACGGACTAGCAGATGCCAGCCACATGCCTTCCCACCTAACAGAGGTATTCCAGATGTCATCAGCCTTTCTTCAGTGAGGGTATCCTCTTGTTGATGCTTAGTTTGGACACTTTTATGGCCTTGGAACTGTAAATTTATAACCTAATAAATCCCCTTTATAAAAGCCAATCCATTTCTGGTATTTTGCATAACATCAGCTTTAGCAAACTGGAACAGAGTGGATGCAAAGAAGAGCTCAAAGAAGAGAGAAAGAGCAAAGTGAAGCTGGGCATTGTGTTTTCTAACACATCCACGCAGAGAGGAAAAGATCACAAAGCAATCGCATAAGCACAGTGGAAAGACAGTCAGTTGTTGAGGCAGGCCCTAAGGGAAGGGAGGAGTCACAGAGGGAGGGTAGCACTGGGGTTGGGTCCTGGGTCAGAGCCAATCTAGGGTCCTCATATAGGACAACCATGGAAAAAAAGACACAGAGGCAAGAATGAGTCAAAGTCCCCAGAAAATACTGAAGGTCAATACTTGGAAGATCAACTCAAAATGTCAAGTCCAAATTGCTGGGGCAGGGGGAAAAATGAGGGACAGGGTACAGGATCAAGAGAACCAGGAGCAATTGTAACATGTGCCATAAAAAGTCTATGGAGAATGGCGCTGAAATATTTGCTACTTGCTATCAATCGTCACTGTATGCTATGTGAGTGGGTATGACTAGTTGAAAGCTACAAGGTCAGGTAAAGAGGTCCCAAGACCATGTCTCATAATAATAAGAAACAGCTAACACACAAGGCAACACAATAGACTTTGAAACAAACAAAAAGAACCAAAGAAAAAGCTAGAATTCAATAGGCCTTTCAAACAAACCTGAACAAATTGGCCCTGAATGATTACTCATCATCCTGCTATCTAGAGGAACAATGTTAGAGTGAGTTATCAGTCCACCAGCCCCAAACACTAACTAGGCGTTTCACCAGGTGATTCTGAGCTGTACTTCTGTGAGATACACCAGGAGTCAGCCAACATTTTCTGTTAAGTGCCAGCTAGTAAATATTTCGGGGGACTTATGGTCTTTGTTGCAAATACTCAACTCTGCTATTAGAGCGCAAAAGCAGCCATTGACTATACATAAACAAATGAGCATAACTATGTACCAATAAAATTTTTATACAGATGCTGAAATTTGAATTTCATGTAATGTTTACCTCACAAAATATTATTATTCTTTGATTTTTTCAGTCATTTAAAAATGTAAAAAGCCATACTTAGTGCATGGGTCATATGGAAACATATAGAGGGCCAGATTTGTCTTGTGGGCCATAGTTTGCCAACCCATGATATAAAGAGTCCTTAGACCACCAGCACTAATTAGGCATTCTACCAGATGACCCAGTGGTATTTGTTTCTGTGACATAGAGAAACTATTTGGGTTAAGGATATAAGAGGTGACTTTTTTTATTAGTGTTGTTATGCAATTTTAACAATACTTGTGCTTATAAAACAGCCTTGTTTTTTATCGAATCTTTTGCTTTGGGATTCCAACTGTTAAATTTTAGTGTGCCTTTGATGAGCTAAACATCATCACTTGATTCTCTCAGGTCTGCCTTCAGAAAATATCCTGAACCTTCATTTCTCATCAAGATTTCTCTAATCTAACTGTCATGTCTTGCCTGGATCACTGCAATATCTTCTTTAGATTTTCTCTTTTCCAACTACAGTGTCTTCTCCATACAGCAGACAGAATAATCCCTTTAAAATATGATTGATCATGCTGCTTCTCTAGTCAGAATGCTACAGTCTTTCTATAACACTTGTAATAGAATCCAGTCACCTACATGATCTAGTCCCTGCCTACCTCTTTGTTGCAGGTTGGATTTTCCATCTGAAATGGAGTTTAGAGAGGAGGGCATTTGTTGAGGACCAACATCTGTGAAAGAGAGGGGAACAAAGCAAGAGTGGGCAGAGGGAGAGGTTGAACTGCAATGCAAGCCCAACAATAGCTTTGGCCAACCCCATGGTGAACTCTGGAGCTTGGATGGCTCTTCACAGTCGTCCTAAATTGGGCTGAGAGGCTGGGCCTTTATATTCCCTCACTGATTAGTCATTGGATGGAGTCTACTCTTGGAAGGGGCTGGCCTTGGTTGTGGCAGCTCTCAGCAGCTGAGGCAGTCCTTGAAAAGAATCACAGCTGATGGATGTCTGCCAACAGCACTCACAACAGCTTGGGCAACAAGTCCCTCATTGGAAAGGAATCTGGCCAGCACACTGTGGTATCCAATACACTCCTATCTCATCCCCTGTCATTCTCCCACTGATTCTGTCATTTACTGGTAAACTTACCTCCTTGCCATTCCTCAAGCAAGCCAAGTGCAAATGTGCCTCAGGAACTTTGTCTTCACTGTTCCCACTCCCCAGAGCATTCTTCCCACAGATTTCTGTATAGATTACTTCCTTAATTTATTCAAGTCTCTGCTCAAATGTAGCCACCTCAGAGAGAGAACTTCTCTGACCACCCTGTATAAAAGAGCAGCCTCCATCACCCTCTAGCTCCCTATCCTACTTTATTTTTCTTCATAGCACTTATCATTCTCTAACAATAGAATATATTTCTGCTTCTTTGATTGTTTATTATCTTATAATCCTACTGGGATATAAGCTCCTTGGCTTTGAGATTTTATCTGTCTCGTTCACTGTTTCATCCCCAGAACCTAGTGCTTGACACAAAACAGGTGTTCAATAAATGATTGTTGAAAGAATACACAAAAGAATTGAAATACTTGACATTGATCATAACACTGACATCTGTAAGATCAGTTTCTGATTATTTAAATGCAGATATTGTCTTCTCTGCTTTGTCATAGATGGTTCTCCATCCCAAGCTGGCTGCCAGAATTACCTCCTTAGAACATACACCTCAGTTCCCTAGCCTATTTTCATAGCCAAGGCAATTCCAGAGCTTTCTCCTTCACCACTTCCCTTCCCCCAGTCCTTTCTTTAATCCTTTTTCCACTCAATCCCAAACTGACTTCTTCTGACTTTGTTATGTGAATATACTTAGGGCAGGGAGAGAAGGAAAGAAAGGGGTAGAGCATGCACTATTATTCAAACTATGACACTAGACCAATGACATTGAAAATCTATCCTTTCAGTCTTATTTTATCTAATTTTAGCCTGAAGGCTACACCTACAATCAGTCTCCATTTTAAGACTGTCTGGTTAAAGAAATTGGTTTGACTAAATTAAATTCAAAGCAGTTTGAACTCAGTGAAATCTTTTGTTCCTCTTACATGGCACTGAATGTTAATTTTAAATAACTCATGTATTTTCTACCTTGGTCCAGAAAAAGTGACATTTACTTTTTTATTGAATCATGTACCCACTGTGTTGATGACTATTATACTTGACTCATGTTATTTAAATGATATCAATCAGTAAAATATGTATTCAGCTTTTAATCTTTTTTAAGGACCCTGCTATGTCTTTGAGGTTAAAAAGAAGGATAATATGATTTCTGCATTCAAGGGTCTTACCATATTATAAGAGAAACAAGACACATATAAAAAACTAATACAAGACAATATAGAATTAGAATTGCTTATCATTTGTGCTGGTTTGGATGTATTATGTCCACCAAAACACCATGTTCTTTAATACAGTCTTGTGGGGGCAGACATATTAGTGTTGATTGGGTTGGAATCCTTTGATTGACTGTTTCCATGGACATGTGACTCAATCCACTGTGGGTGAAACATTTGATTAAATTATTTCTATGGAGATATGGACCCCACCCATTCAGTGTGGGTCTTGATTTAATCACTGGAGCCCTATAAAAGAGCTCACAAACAGAAGGACCTCAGAGCAACTGAGAGGGACATTTTGGAGATTGCCACTGAAAGCAGACTTTTGCTGATGCTTTGGAGATGTTAGCCCAGTGTTTGCTCTGGAGAAGTTAAGAGAGGACAGAATGCCCCAAGAGCAACATTTTGAAGAATGCACAGGAGCTGAGAGAGGATCAGCAGATGCCAGCCACGTGTCTTCCCAGCTAACAGAGGTTTTCTGGACACCAATGGTCTTCCTTTGGTGAAGGTATACTCATGTTGACACCTTAATTTGGATATCTTCATGGCCTTCAGACTGTAAATTTGTAACCGAATAAACCCCCTTTATAAAAGCCAATCCATTTCTGGTATTTTGCATAATGGCAGCATTAGCAAACCGAAACATCAGTGGAACACAAAATTATGTTTGGTAAATAAACCACAGGGTATTTACTTAATATCTATTATGGAGAGTCTGGGGAAAATCCCAATGTGTAAGCCAGGCTTCTTAACTTGAGAGCAACAGAAATTGCCCTGCCTGGTTTAAGTAGAAGAGAAATTCATTGAAAGTACATTGGATATAGGTAATTACCTGGAAAGACATAGAATCAGGCTTGGAAAACAGGCAGGCAAGATCTTGTTACAGACATGGGAACTGTGAATGGTTTGGTGAGAGGATTTCTGCCACCTCCAAGAACACTGGCCGCCACAGCCTACACAACTGCCACTGCTACCACTGCCACCCCTGGGATGGTAAATATTGCTGCTGCAAATGAATTTTCCACAGGGCCTGATTCTTATCATTGTTAACTCCTAATAAGTCTAACTGGGTCACTTGCTAGCACCGTAGCTGCTTGGGAAGCTGGGATAACAAGTATCAAATGTTTTAGCATTTATAATGAGCAATTCCCCAAACCTAGACTAGATGCTGGGCATTAAAACAAAAACAAAAACAAAACAAATGTTCATACATCTATGAAATAGTAAATTCTGTCATTGTCCTTAAAGCAATTGCAATTTGGATGATGAAACAGGCTTCACAATTATATCAATCAGCATTTTTATCATCTACTACATGCAAGGCCTTATGTTAAGGGCTATGAATATTCTAGACAAAAGAAACAGAGCTCTTGCATTAGATAATCTGTTCCTCCTAGGAGGAGAAAAATGGAGTCAAGAGTAGCAGAATCCAGGAACAGAACTAACTCTTACCCATTCTTAAATGCAATAAATGTTGTTTTTTCCATTTTTGTCAGAGTAGTAATTGTGAGACAGCTATATTTTGAACAGAATTTGATCTATTGTTGATGTCCAATAAATATTTTTAATAATGACTGTTTTTGGAGGATAACATCCAAGAATATTTCAGCAGATGGTAAAATATTTTTGCTCATTTAATTTCTGGCAAAGCAGCCCTCTATCTTACTTGTGAGTGGTGGAAAATCAAACAGAAAATTAAAGGCAGTTTGTGATGGTTAAGTTCATGTGTCAGTTTGGCTAGGTTATGGTGTCCAGTTGTTTGCTCAAGCAAGCACAGGCTTGATTGTTACTGTGAGAGTCCTTTATGGATTTAAATCATTAGTCAATTGATTGCATCTATGGCTGATTACATCTAGAATCAACAAAGGAGATTGCCTTCAGTGTTGAGACAAGTCTCATCCAATCAGATGAAAGTCTTAAAGGGAGAACTGATGATTTCAGCAATCAGAAGGAAGCATTTCTATCTCTCCCTCAGCCAGTCAGCTTCTCCTGGGGAATTCATCAAAACCTTCAACAGAGTTTCCAACATGTGGTTTCAGACTTGCCAATCCCAGGTTGCATGAGTCAATTCCTAAAATCAATCCCAAACTATTTACATATATACATATATATATCCTTTCAGTTCTGTTTCTCTGGACAACCCTGACCAACACACAGCTAGCCAAAGCATGAGAAATGTCTGGCCTGAGTGATGGAGGAGGTTTCTTCATTTACCACAATTGGGTTAACTGTGCCTTTCTGTTAGCTTTCAGGAGGAAGGAGGAGAGAAAAAATTGCCAGGACATACAGAGCATAGACTGGATTATCTCTTATTTGAGTTCATAGAACCACTTGGAAAAACTAACCACAATAGCTTATTTAAAGTGAACTTGTTTCTTGTATGTCCAAGTAAAAGCAAGGACTTCTAACGTGGTTAAGCTCCCATTTGATGCAATCAGTATCTATTCTAATCATCCTCAATTTACTAAAAAGATAACTGAGGCATGATGAATTTGTGTCATTCAATAGAAACCAGAAATTCAAACTGAATGCTCCATCAGTCCAATTTATGTCTTGGTTTTGTTATAGAAAATATAGGCTGTTCAAACACGCTGTGGGATGTGGAGAGATGGGAAAGGTGCTGTGTTCCATAGCTCAAGCACAAGGACAGTTGAGTTTGGTTCACTTTGAGATGCAGTTTGCTCTAGTTCTATTCAAGATTGTGCTAAAAGCTTCTCAGCAAGTTAGTATAGTGCAGATGAAAATGGAAAGAGCCCAATGCTCTTGCTGCTAAATACACATGCCCATTAAATACAGCAGATTAAGGTGCTGGCATGTGTGTGTGTGTTTGTGTCCATCTGAGTATGCATGTGTATGTGCATGCATGCACCATAGTGAAAATAACCCAGACATAGTAAGCCTAATATTCTCCTACACTTCAGAAAACATAACTTATTTCAACACTGGAAAAGAAAAGGAATCTTCCACCATGTCACTATCACTGTCATTGTTGCTCTTTTTCCATTTTGACCTGGAAGTTTCTGTGTTCTCTTTGGAACCCATTTAAAAATGGGAAGTGGAGTGATGGATTAGCTCCTTCCTAATGGCATCCCATTAAACCCAAGACCTTTGAGCTTTTTTTCCACAAGAAGTACACTGCAGGATACTCATATTTATTTTCAGGTGAATCCTTTACACTATCCCAATTTCCCCCTCTGATTTCCAATTGGAATGACTGGACAGAATGAGACATATTTCTGGAGAAATTTTGCTCCAAGTCAACAACCTATTGAGTGTATTATCTCCTGACTTTTAAATCCACTGTGTGAACCTATTTCAATATCAGTTTATTCATCTAAAGAATAGGAATAATCATTCATGTTCTGCCAAAACTCTCACAATGATTTTGTTACTAAAAATGTCTGTATTTTAAACTGTGGGTCATCATTTAATGTAAGTTACTATAGGACAGCTGATGTATTTAAACATTGTAGGTATTTCTAGCTATTAAAAGAGAGGTAAGTTCTAGGGAATCTTGCTGTCTACTCACACACAAAAAAAAATGAGAGTAAACCAATGTGGGCTTTTAATTTGAGTCTATTTCTTCCAAATGAAGGAGAGATTGATTTCATCATTAGCTCCTCTAGGGCCTTCTGACTCTGACACTGGTTAAGAGCCTGTGACATCAGTGTTTCCAAAACTAAATGCTAAGTACGTTTAAGGCAGGAGCTGTATGTTATGCTCTTCTTGACCCCCTGCTAGTTTCTTAATAAATGCCAGCTGTCTTGAGTACTCACACAAGCCAATGGAGGAAGAGATGAAAGAGCTGGAAGAACAAGACCTTGGGATATGCTTGTTCAGGCCTCCTCCTCTTAAACAGTATATTTCCATTATGTAGACCATGATTCTTTTTTTTTTTTTTTGCATTAAGGCTTAAAAATACAGTAAGCTAATAGCCTTCTTAAAGTAATTTTTTTTAAAATTACACAGTTGAAGGGTATCTCTCAATATATGATGGGGTCATAATCTGAAGAGAAAGGAAATTAACCAAGTAATGACCCAATAGGGAGTGTTATAAGTACTCAGCAGTTGCAAATAACCTAGAGGCAGAGCAGCAGCCTAGGTTGAGTTGACGTGATTGAATTTTGCTGATTTGAAGGTGTCTAAAAGGATACTTAACATGCTGTGCCTCCCCCGCATTCATCCCTGAGCTCCTAATGTCCCATTCTTCTCTTCATTTTCATCTTCTCACTTTTTGACAATTTTTCACGGTCTTTGAAAGTCTCATTGATTTTACTAATGAACAGAGTGGTGAAAATGCTAATTTGCAAACCTGTGGTTTCATGGCCAAGCTGCTGCTATCTTTCCCCAGATGACATTGCCAGAATTGAAACTGCCCACATACACAGCAGTTCTAATAGGATGGAAAGGCACTCATGGAGGTGAAATCAAATTGCAAGTTTATGGAGTGTCATTTCATATCCAGGCAGCCACACTGTGCCTGGGTTTTTGGATCAAACAATTAGCAATGTTATTACTCTGAATAAAAAAAATGAGTAAATTTCATGTAATTTTTGGTCTTTTGCCCCACCCTACCCTGCCACAGATGATGAAAAACATCCAGTGCAGAATTCATAGAACTGTCATCAGGAATTTGTTATCTAGAAGTGGAGGATACTTGCTCTTCAATAACCATGTACTTGGAAAGAGTAATGAAGCCTGAAGCCCAGTGCTTTGACATTTATTCTGGTTATCCATTGCTATGCAGCAAACCACCACAAAATTTAGTATCTTAAAACAAACATTCATTTTATTTTCTCACAGTTCTGTGGCTTAGAATGTGTGCTCAACTGGGGATTCTTCTGTTATTCTTCCCAGCGGTCGCTCATGTGGCTAAATTCAGCTGGCAGATTGGCTGGGGTCTGGACATCCTGGGGTCTGGCCAGGATGCTGGGATGGCTGGGTTTCTCTCTCTCTCCATGTAATCCCAGAGCCTCACCAGCTCCAAGTGGCCTGTCTGTGTGATCTCTCCAGCTGGGTAGCATCTCCAGCAAAGCAGTCAGACTTTTCTTATGATGTCTCTGGCTCTCAAGTGCACAATGAAGTAGATTCCAGGCCTTCTTAAGGCTTAGTCCCCAAACTGACACAGCATCAATTCTGCTGCATTCTGTTGGTTAAAGCAAGCCCAAGTCCAGCCCAGATACAAGGGTGGGAGTGAACACACAAGGGCAAGGATACCAAGAGGTCTGGGACCACCAATGTAACACACTAGCACATTAGAACCAGGATCTCTCTCACACACAAATGTGCATAAGAATAGTCAAGCTCTTAAGGTAACTTGAGATGGTTTCCAATGGTCTCTGTATAATGAATACCAATATCTATGGCCTGTAGAGAGTTAGAAGAAAAACACTTACTCTGAGGACAGGCAAAATAAATGATATAGTCTGCCATTGCCATGTTACATAGTCTCTCTGAGTCTTAGTATATTCATCTGAAAATCAAAAATAAGGGTGCATGTCTACCTACTTCAAAGGATTATTATATTAAGACACCATCTGTGAAGTCTTATTTCAAATGCTAAGGCACCAAATAAATGTAAGCTGCTATTAGAGCAGTTGATGAAGTCCATGATTGCCATTTTGTGTTTTGTTTTTGCCCTCTGTGATTTTTGAATCATGTTTGTAATTTTGGATAAGATTTTTTATAGCTAAATTTTAGTAAGACCAAAATATTATTAATGGTTCCACAGCTCTTATTATATTTAGTTTCTCTTTTCAGCAACCAATTTGGATAATGGCTTTAAAATCACAACAGAACATTTGGCTATTACACTACACATGGACTGATTTTAATGATAAACATTGTGTGTTTTGTGAGTAAATGATTTTTCATGCCATCTCCCCCATATTGTAAGATTAAGATAGTCTTCTGTCCTAAATATTAGGGAGATGATCAGGAACACTTTTGTTATTTATAAAGTGTTCTGATTTATTTTTTCCACTATTCAAGCTTGTACTATTTAACAGTTGTCATTAAAAGTAAAAATGCCATTCAGAATTTTAGTAAGTTCCAAACTATCAAACCAGAACTTCTTCTAACTTAAAATTTCAGACACCAGGCTCTTCAAAGTGAGTGAAGGAGGGAGTACAAAGGTTAACAGGAGTCCTTCCCATCTGTAGTGTGCACTGCTTGAAAAACTTGGTCAACATCAGAAAGCTCTGCAACTGGAAAACCAAATAAAGGTGGGAGAAAGGATGGCAGCCTCTGTCTACACTGGTAGTAACAACCAACTGGGCAGTAGATCTTGCTGGAATCATGCTAATACAGTCCAATTGAGATTCACTGCTGAGAACTGCAAGCTGCACCATTTCATGCCTCCTCCTGCTGGCAGTTTCAGTTTTGCCTCCCAGTGAGAACTCAGATCCCTACAAGCTATATGTGTTGGTGGTGTGAGTTTTACAAAAGGGGAAATTTTTCAGCCTAATGATATTCCTGAATTTATATTGAATTATACATGCATTTTAAATAGCAGCAGCTAAAGAAGTCAAATTTCCAAAATCTATAAGGACATGGGAAAAATAATTTGTGTTTCCCTTCTTTCCTTCCTCTCTCCTTCCCTCCTTCCTTCTTTCTTACTTTATTCTTCCTTCCATTTTTTTGGCAGGTGGAGAGTAGGTGATAAGGAAGTTGAAGGAAGAAGAAAATGAAGAAACATACCTTCTTACATCATTTTTAAAGTCTTTCATTCATTAAAGTCCTTATACTGGCATAGGAATGTAAAATATATAAATTGAAGAAATCTGATTTGCTCATGAAATTGTCAAGTTCGCTATAGTGAGTGCAGAAGTATGGTTCAACAGTAATAATAACAGGCATAACTAATGTATTATAATATATTGTCTCATTTAATCCTCACAATGAGATGAGATAAACAAGGAAGAGAGAGGCTGAGTAACTTCCCCCAAGGTCTCAAAGCCTGCAAGTGTCAGAGCTATAGTTCAAATTCAAGCAATTTGATTCCAAACCCCATGGCAGTAAAGTTTTTAGATGATCCCATAAGTCACACGGAATTCAGTCTCACTATTTTCTTTTTAAAAATAGACAAACTATATATTCAGACAATAATTTTTTGAATTAATGTATTTTAAATTTTATTAACAATGGAATCCAAGGCTGCTATACATAAAGAAATCATAAATTCTGGGGATTGATTTTACTGCACAAAATTTTCTGACATTTTTCCTGGTATCCTATGGGTCATCCTAAATTTGGCTAGAGTACATGCTTTCTGAAAAGGAGCAAAATAAAACCAACACATGCTCCCAGATTTTGCCATTAGGAACTTTGCCTATGCAATCATTTTCAGGCATCATCCTCACCACTTTCTGTTGCTTTGTCTGAAATCCGTGGATTTACTCAAATGAAGATGAGTTTTTCACTTCTTTTCCATATTAGTTTGTATCTTGATTAACTGGAAGATATGTCCAAATGTAGACATTTCTCCCACATGCTAGAAGAGATGAAATTGAAAATGGGTGCTGGAGAATTAAGAACAGTCAGATTTTGTCAAAGACAATGCACCAAGAACAGTAGACTGAAACCTAGTCACGTGGCTGGGCCAGATTCCTTGGATGCTCTGGGGACCAGGGAGATGAAGTGGCTCAACTTTTCAGTCTGAGACACCTGAGTTCAAATCTTGGTTTAGAAAGTGTAAGCCTTTGGGCAAGTTAGCTAACTTCTCTAAAGCTGTTTTATCTATATCAAGGTTATAAAAAATTGTTTCCTCACAAAGCTGTTGTGAGGATTTAACCAGATAATATATAGGAAAAGCTTAACCCAGTGCTTGCCATGATTTTTTTTAATTCTTCATACTTTAATGACTAAATTTTTATAGGATTCTTTGGTTCTTCTAGTCTGACCATCTTCATATTTTAAGAAGATAGTCCCAAATAACATAAAGCAAATTCATCCAAAATCACCTGAAAGATTTAAATTCCTAAAATGCATAGATTTTTTAAAAGAGTAAACCAAAAATCCCTGACTGCTTTCATATTGCATTTCATTATCCATCCTCAAGTTTAGGTTAAAGAGCACTCAATCTATTTTTGTCAAGCCTTTTTTAGTCTCCTAATTTTATTTATATTTGAAAATCAAATTTATCTTATCCACTGACCCAAGTCTAAATTAAATATTATCTCAGGATTTGTTTAAGCAAAATTTCCCCTAAATCTCTTACTAAAAGTAAAAATTCTAAGTTTCCTGAATTAATGTCATTTGATATTAAGTTGCAATTCATCAGCACTTTTGTTCAGATATATTGGGCAAAAATGATGTACCCTTATTATGTATATGAACTACATTTTCTTCATCTTAGCTCAAATAATTAGATTCATTTCCCTTGATTTTTTTTCAGAGTCCAAGAAGATCAAGATAGATTTTCTAGTAATGTAACCTTAATTCTTACACTTGGCAAAGTTCTCAAACGGTCCAATTTATCCTGTCATTCCTTCTCAATGTGACCTTGTTAAAAGCCATTATTACATTTCCCCTTAATTTCATTTAGAGGGCACTTGTCCACTCTCAGCCTCTAATTTCATGCAGGCACCTGTGGAGACACACATACTTTTACATATTTGGTCATTTCAAATCTTTTTCCTGCTAAGAACTGTATTTTTAAGAATCACATGTTGAGGTAGATTCTTTGTTCTGCAGGTCAATGATCAAGCATATACACATGTTAGCTTGACCTGGCCTAAGGACCTATAGACACAGAGGTGAACTTTAGCAGTTTGCTACTCACCAAGACTCCCTAGAGACCCCCAGCTGGGCCTGGATCTGAGAGCCTTGGCCCGTCAAAAAGTTAAGAGATCCACAGAGCCCACATCAGGAAGGAACTTCAAAATTTGCCCACCATCCCCTCACTTTTATCCCTTTTCTCCCTGTGTGTGAAGCACAAGTGACCCTTATCAATGTAGTAAGACACATCTGAACACATTCCATTTATGTGTGCTTCCTTATGCCTTTGGGCCATTGCTTTAGAGTACATGTTTCAGACATTCCTGCTACATTCACCTCCATCACTCCCTGCTACACTATTTTGCTCTTGACAA
This sequence comes from Choloepus didactylus, assembly GCF_015220235.1. Lineage (NCBI taxonomy): Eukaryota > Metazoa > Chordata > Mammalia > Pilosa > Megalonychidae > Choloepus > Choloepus didactylus. Next base: position 42,923,188 of record NC_051334.1, on the reverse strand, counting down.
CTTCCTCTATCACACAATCCTTGAACAACTTTAAATGGACAAAATCTGGCTTATCATTAGGGGAAGATATAGATATAGATATAGATATAGATATAGATAGATAGATAGATACAGTTGGATGTTATTTGATCATTGACAATAATCAGTTTTTATGCTGTGTTTAAGCCCTGATTCCCTAAGAAATGGTGACAGTGGTAGAAGCTATACATTAACCCTTTATTGGGGAAGAAAGAAGGAGAGGAAAAAATGGAAGTGGGGTAAGGAAGGAAGCAAATACAAGGAAGTGCACTACTGGACTGGCCACAACCTCATATCAAAATACAACTTAGTCACATGGAATATTTCCAGACAGTTTGCAATGGAACCACTGTGTCTCCAAACTGGTCATCAAGGGAGAAAGGGAGAGCAATTTTTCTCCTAGCTTCTTCCCATCGCCAGTCTTACTAGTCTTCAGGGCCAATAGCTCACCTGCACTTCTGGGTTGAGTTGATTGAAACTTCTGGGCAATCACTGGGAAAGCAGGCCCTCTATGGGCCCTGTCCAGCCAGTGTGCAAGCATGGTGGCCTCTCCTTCTTAGGCAGCATTGCACATGGGGATTCTCAGACTGTGGCAGCCCTCTGTCATACCTGCTTTACATTGGCCTCTCCCACACTCCCAATAACCCATTTCAATGACTCCCTCTCCCCACCCACCAGTATGCCAGGCAGTCAGCACCTAAGCTTGGACAGAAGCCAAACATGCCCAAAGTTTGAATTTCCTCTCAGCAAAAAATTCCCTAAAGGAGTCTCTCTCTTTAATCAAACTCCCCTCACTCACACGGGCACACAATTTTTTGCATACAGTATTTAAGGAGAATAACAACTTCCCCTTGTTTGCATAATTCTAGAAATCTTGGTGACCTCATCGTGGCCAATTTATTATTAGTTTGTGGTTGTGAAATTCAAGGTTGTGGGTAAATGTGAATCTCTAGGACTGTTTCTTTGATGCTTCTAATGGTTTCAGACTTTTCTATTCTGTTCATGGATTCAAGTCAGGTATTTCCTCTTAACAGCCTGCCCCTGATTCACTGCACCACTCACATCCTGCATTTAGAAGACGTTGCCTGTGATGCCAAACTGTTTGAAGTTATTAAAATTATGCTATTGATATTCATATCAATTATGTCTTGAGTGTTATGCTTAGTATATCCATTAATAAAACCTGGATTTTCTCTTTTTTGGCTTCTGCAAAAATAATTTATAGAGACACAAATAGTAATATTAAAGCTATCAACCATAAAAGTCAATACTTGACAGCAGCATGTAATTTAAGAGTAGCATGCATATGAATTCAGATCTGGTGTTTTCTAAATGTACATACATTAGCTGAACACCAGAAATTTAGAGTTTTAGAAGCATCAAGCTGTCAAGTGATAGCGCACTGATGTTTTGAAAATGAACTTTTCAGCAAAGCAGAAAAATTGGCAAAGAGGAGTTAGCACATAAAATACATGTGTGTGCCTTTTCTCTCCCCTAAATTGTTCTTAGATATGTTCATTAACACTGTTTTGCTGGTGAAAAGTTCTTTTTTCAAAAGTCTTTCATTTCAGCTCTGGCATGGGAATTTTCCATAAAGGAGGAAAGTTGTGCTTATGATTTTGAAAGCTTATTCGCAAACAATATAAAGCATAACCTTCAACTAAAAACTTCACAACTATATTAATAAGACATTTAATCATCTTGTCACTATATTTCTCTCCTCCAAAATGTTTTCACAGTTAAAAAGGATCAACACAGAAAATTAATTTGCCATCTCAGTAAGTGAGTCTATTCAAAGTGAACTGAATATTTGGATTAATTTGAGGATTCAAGTCCAATTATATGTAGTCTAAGTTTCTCCACACTTTGTCAAACAATGGGTAGAAATGTAGGCGGAAGATTCAACAACACTCGTGTCACTGTCTTTTGTTACCCATTGAAGACCTCTGGAAATACAGCCCAGTTATTTCTTATACTCCCCTGAGGTGTTTCATGTGAACTGCACCTCTTTTTGTGCTGATTCTTCTGGTTAATGCCTGCTGCCCTCAACTTGAGGGCAGTGCTTCAATATCTCATGCTGTCCCCATGCCCCCATGCCACCAAATCCTCCTGAAAGCCAGGGCTAATTTCTCCTGAAGATGCCAAATCCTTAAACCCTTGGCTGAACTGAGACAACATCTTCTGAGTCCTCACATGTTGAACTGCACTGAGTTTCACTTAGAAGTAGGAAGACTGTCCTGCATTCCCAATGTGGTATCATACTTCCTCACTTCAGCAATAGCAATACTCCTTCTCAGAACATTTTCTTCAGTTCCTGCCAGAAGTCCTCATGCCATCTTTCTTCCTCTTCCTTCCTTATAGCTGAAAATCCTCATGATTATCAATAAATGTAAATCACTCCTGGTAGCACCACGCCAGTTCATCAGTCATAAGCAAGTATATATTAACTCTAGTTAGGTAAATCCCATTATATATGAAAAACGGAATGCTTAAGGAAAATGAGAACATTCGATGTGGATAAGAATTGGCAAATAATTTGGCAATATCTATGAAAATGTCCAATGCAAACAACCTTTCACACAGTAACAGCACTTTGAGGAACATGTATGAGTATTTGTATAAGGATGTTTACTGCAACATTGTTTGAGGAGGAAAAACACCTGGAAACAAATTGAATCTCCATCATTTAAGCAGTATTTGAGGACCACCTGCATCTGGATGATGGCATAGAGAGGAGTGGAAGCTAGTTTGTCCCTCTGGAACAGCTAAAAAACAACCAGGAACAACTAGTAAATAATCCGGAATAACTGCTGGGGGACAAACGTTGTCTGCCCACTCATCGTACACCAACCTGAATTGGGAGGAATGCCCAAGATCACAGCATAAAATCTGAAAGTAAAAACTGTGAATCCAAGCTGGGAGCCTCCTCCCCCTACAGCCCAAGCTACAAAGCCTCATGGTGCTAGAGAGAAGCTCTCTCCCAGCAAGTGAATATAGCTCAGCTGAGCATCAGCTGGGGTTTTAATCAACAAACATGGACTGCTAGCTATGAACTATGAATCCCCAACAAGCAGACAACAAGCAGTTGGGTGATAACTGACCTTGGAGAGCCAGAGGGTGGCCACGAACTGGCCCTGCAGGGGACTTTCTGTTTCTGTTTCGGCTCAGTGGAGAAAGCCTCAGTCATTTTCAGTTCCCAGCCCTCTGACCCAGACAATGGTGGACATAGCACAGGCAGAGTCTATTCAAATGCTAATGACCTCTCCCTAGGGGGTTACCTTCCCTAAGTGGAAAGGGGTGGGGCCCAGCTCTACTACCCACCCTCCATTCAGAACCAGATCCCAGAGCCTGGAGGAAAACAGCCACAGGCCACACCTCCTTACACCAGTCTGGAGTTACAGGCTGACAGGCTCCACCTGCTGCACAGAAAAGCACAGTGACTTGAGACCTCACAGAGTGTACCAATTCCCTAAGACCCACCCTCAGGGAAACCAGATACTATTCCCTCCTTCCAAGACCTGAGCCCATTCTGGTCTGGGAAAACCTGATTGGGGGTAACCAAGGAAACCATGCCTAGGACAACAGAAAACTACAACCAACACCAAGAAAAATGAAGTTTTGACCCAGTCAAAGGAACAAACTTACACTTCAACTGAGATACAGGACTTGAAACAAGTAATAGTAAGTCAATTCAAAAGTTTAGGGAAGATATGGCAAAAGAGATGAACTGTATAATGGAAACACTGGGCATACATAAGGTAGAAATTGAAAGTTCAAAAAACCAACTTGCAGAATCTATGGAATGAAAGGCACAACACAAGACATGAAAGGCACAATTGAAACATACAACAGCAGATCTCAAGAGGCAGAAGAAAAACACTCAGGAACTGGAGAACAAGACACCTGAAATCCTACACACAAAAGAACAGATAAAAAAGAATGGAAATATGTGAGCAACATCTCCAGGAACTTAAGGACAAAATGAAAAACAAGAATGTACATGTCATAGGTGTCCAGAAGGAGAAGAGAAGGGAAAGGGGGCAGAAAGCAATACTAGAGGCAATGGTCAATGAAAATTTCCCATCTCTTATGAAAGGCATAAAATTACGGATCCAAGAAGTGTAGCATACCCCCAAACAGAATAGATCTGAATAGGCCTATACCAAGACACTTAATAATCAGATTATCAAACATCAACGATAAAGAGATTTTAGAGCTTAAAATATTCTCTGACAAACAGACAATGACAGAGTTTGTGAACAAGATACCTGCTCTACAGGAAACACTAAAGGAAGCACTGCAGACAGAAAGGAAAAGACAGGAGTGAGAGGTTTTGGAACACAATTTTGGGAGATAGTTGCACAGCAATGTAAGTACACGGAACAAAGATGACTGTGAGTATGGTTGAAAAGAGGAAGGTTGGGACTGTGTGGGACACCAGAACAAAATCAAAGGATAAAGACTGGGACTGTGTAATTCAAGGAAACCTAGGGTGCTCACCAATTGTAATAAAAGGTACAAATATGTTTTTACATGAGGTAGAATAAATGAATGTCAACATTGCAAGGTGTTAAAAATAGGGTGGGATTGGGGGGGAAAATACAGTCAATGCAAACTACAGACTATAATTTACAGAAACATTGTATTATGCTTCCTTTAATATAACAAAGGCACTATACAAAGCTAAATGCATATGGGGGGGATGGGGAAGGGTATGGGACTCCTGTATTGGTGATGTTGTCTGACTCTTTATTCTACTTTAGGTTAATGCTATCTTTCCTTTTGTTGCCATCTAGATGTCAAGTTTTTGTTTTGCTTTGTTTTGTTTCTCTCTCTCTTTCTCTTTTTTTTTTTCTTTTGTCTCACCTGCCCTTCTTTGACTCTTCCTCCTTCTTTGTGGAAGAAATGGAGATGCCCTTATATAGATAGTGATGATGGTGCTTGTATATATGAATACGTGACTACACAGGGAACCAACGATTGTTTACTTAGGATGGAATGTATGGTGTGTGAACAAAACCATCTTAAAGAAATGGGTTGATGAAGAAACCTTGAGGGAACTATATTGAGTGAATAAGACAGAACATAAAGGCAAATATTGCAGGATCTCACCGATATGAACTAATTATAATATGTAAACTCATAGACATGAAATATAAGTTACCAGGATATAGAATGAGGCTAAAGAATGGGAAGTGGTTGCTTATTATGAGCAGAAATGTTCAACTAGGGTGAACTTAAATGTTTGGAAATGGAACTGGGGGTGATTGGTAGCATGTGTGAGAATAACAGTGCAGAAAGGGTGTGTGAAGGTGGTGGAAAGGGTAAGCTCGGAGTCACGTATGTCACCAGAAGGAAAGTTGGAGTTTAAAAGATGGGAATGAATAAAACAGTGAATCTTGTGGGGGACAAATGTCCGTGATTAGCTATACAAATATTAGAAATCGCTCTCATGAACTAGAACAAATGTATGACACTAATAATAGAAAGGCATATAGGAAAAATATATATACCTATTGCAAACTATATACTATAGTTAGTGGTATTTTAACATTCTTTGAGCAACAGTAACAAATGTACTATACCAAAATATGAATCAATAATGGAGGGGAGCATGGTTAGGGGTACAGGAGGATTTGAGTTTCCTTTTTTTGTCTTTATTTCTTTTTTGGAGTAATGAAAATATTCTAAAAATTAAGAAAATCAATTGTGTTGATGGATTGCACAGCTGTAGAACTGGTACCATGGACAACTGATTGTGTTCTTTGGATCTTTGGATAGTTTGTACGGTATGTGACAATCTCATATATATATATATATATATATATATATCTGAAGTAGTATTTGAACAAATTATGGTACATCCAAAAGAGAATATTCTGCACCTGTTAAAATAAATGAATTTGATCTATTTTGACCTGGGGGTGGTGGTTATGAAACATTGTCAAGTAAATTGGTAAATGGCAAAGGCAAGCACATGGTATTATATCTTTCATAAAAACAAAATATAACGTGTATTTGTTTCTTGTTGCTGCTGTAACAAACTGCCACAAACTTCCTGACTTAAAACAAGACAAATTTGCTCTCTTACATTTCAGAAGAACAGAAGTCTAAAACCAAACTCATAGAGTCAAGGCAATCAGCAAGCTCTGAGAGGATAATTCATTTCCTTGCATTTTTCAGCTTCTAGAATTTTCCATTCCTTTGCCCCTTCCTTGCATCAGCTTGCATTATCCCAACCTCTTGTTTCTGTCATCTGATCTTTTACTACTCTTCTGTAATCAAATTTCCCTCTTCCTCCCACTTATACACATGTAATCACATTCAGGACCTACCTGGATAATCCAGGATAATTGCCCTATCTCAAAATTCTTAACTCAGTCCCTTTTGCCTTAAAGCATTTATAGGTTCAGAGGTTAACACCTGGATATACTTGGAGGCCATTATTCAGGCTACCCTTTGTGTGTGTACATGTTTGTATATATTTGTAAGAAAATGGAAAAAACGGTGGAAGGTTAACAGTACAGTATTAGCACTGGGCACCTGAAAGGTTGGAAATGGAGGTGAGTAGGGAGATACTTACATTAAAAAATTCTTTCAATTGTTTCCCTGGTTTTTATGAGCATTAATTAATGTGTAAATAAAATGTTTTAATGGTGGAAAATTTTAATTGAAAAGTAGAGGCAGGGAGAAAGAGAAAACTCAATAGAGTGCAACCTTCAGTTGCAAGAAATAGATATTAGACAATTGTGGTAATTAGTCCAATTCAAGAATTTACATTGAGTACCTATAATAAGTTTAACACACTGCTTACAATACAAAAGAAAAACAAGTCCTGACTCTTGCTGTCAAAAACTCTGTGGTCAGTCAGGGAAAAAGGAAGAGTAGGTGGCTCCAAGGCCCATCCCTCCACAGAAACACCACAAAAATAAGCAAAAACTGACAGACTCAACTTTGTGATAACTCTGAAAAATAGTCAAAGGTTTACTACAGTCAAGTGGATTCTGATTCAACATAGCTGGCCTAAAATGGTAGTAGAGCTTTGCACCGTTTTATTTGCCCTTGCTCTGCCTCCCTGTGAGGCCTAGTGATGGTCATGAAGATAGAAACCCATGGTCCCTGTGTGGACCCTAGTCACTGTTTCTGGGGGTATTAGAGAAAACCTTGTCCTCAGAGAATTGCATATACCTATTTTGACCTGTCTGGTGGTTTTCTGAATGAATGATGGAAAGTACTTGCTCAAATCTTACCTAACTCAGAATTTATTCAGGGAAGAAAAGCAGTTACACAGAGGACATTCAATGAAAACACTAAAAGGCAAATAAATAACCTGCTGCAATGTGGGACAAAGGATTACAGTTGAGACAAACAATAAACTTGCTGAATGCCTGGGAGGAAATGTTAATGAGAGAGATTCTTTGGAGAACTAGAGCATTAAAAATTTCCCACATATACTGAAGTATTTAGAAAGCCACACATATGCTCAGGGCAAGATGCAAGCTCAAAAAGACCTAAGAAAACCTTAAATTTTCACCTCTGGCTGATCTTTAGTCTCAGTAAAAGCAAGAAGTGAAAGCTAATGTAGAGTTGTAATGAACTTGTTAAGCATTAAAGGAGTGCCCAACACAGAGACAATCTACAAAGACTGGAAAACATTTTTTTCTTCCTTCCTTCCTCCCTTCCTCCCTCCCTCTTTCTTTCCTTCTTTCCTTCTTTCCTTCTTTCCTTCTCTCTCTCTCTCGCTCTCTCTCTCTCCCTTCCTCCCTCCCTCCCTCTCTCTCTCTCCCTCTCCCTCTCCTTCTCTCTCTCTCTCTCTCTCTCTCTCTCTCTCTCTCTCTCTCTCTCTCTCTCTCTCTCTCTCTCTCTCTCTCTCTCTCTCTCTCTCTCTCTCTCTCTCTTTTTCTCTTGGCTCCAGGAATTCAAGGCAGCCTCTGTCAAAACACTAGTTGACCACAAAGTAAAAAAAAAAAAGACTTCCAAGACCAAACAAAGAATAATGTCTTTACAAAAGTAGTTTAGAAAAGTAGGAAAAAGCCCCACAATATCTACAATCCACAGTAAGCAATAAAAACAATCTCCTGAGGAGGAGAAAGAATCTGATTTCCAGAGTTACCACATAATAACACATAAAATGTTCAGTTTTCAATAAAAAATTACAAAGCATGCAAAGAAACAAAAAGTAAGGCCCATCAAGAAGTGAAATTAATAGTAGCTGTTCATGGGGAAGTATAGACATTGCACTTACTAGAAATAGACTTTAAATCTACTGTCTTTAATATGCTCACAGACTTAAAAGAAACCATGGAGAAAGAGCTAAAGGAAACCAGGAGAACAATGCAAGAACAAAGAGAGAACATCAATTAAGACATACAAATTATAAAAAGGAACCAAATAGAAATTCTGGAACTAAAAATTACAATAACGGAAATGAAAAATTCACTAAGGGGTTTCCACAGTAGATGCAAGCAGGCAGAATAAAGAATCAACAAACTTGAAAACAGGTCAATTGAAATTATCTAATCTGAGGAGTATAAAGAAAAAAAATAAGAAAAATGAACAAAGCCCGAGAGACCAATGAGACAACTATTACATATATCAAAATAAGCATAAGTGAGTCCCAGAAGGAGAGGAGCGAAAGAAAGGAGCAGAAAGAATATTTGAAGACATAATGCCAAAACTTCCCATACCAGATGAAAGATATGAATCTACACAACCATCAATCTCAACAGGATCCAGGAAGGATAAGCACAAAGAGATCCACACTGACATGTATTATAAACAAGCTGTTGATAGCCAAGGTCAAAGGAAGAACATTGAAAGCAGGATTCCCAGATAGTAAAAGCTGAGGGAGTTCACCACTAGTAGATCTTCCCTACTAGAAATGCTAAAGGGAGTCATTCAGGCAGAAATGAAAGGACACTAGGTAGTAACTTGGAGCCATATGAAGAAATAAAAAACAAAGGTAAATGTAACTACATAGGTAAATACAAAAGCCAGTATTATTGCATTTTTGGTTAACTGCTCTTCTTTCCTACATAATTTAAAATGCAAATGCATAAAGCAGTAACTATACATCTATATTTATGGGTGTGCACTTTATAACAATGTAATTTGTGACAAACACAACATAAAAGGTTAGGGATGGGGCTATATAGAAGCAGTTTTTGTATACTATTGAAGCCAAGGTGGTATTAATTGAAAATAGATCGCTATGTTTAAGAGTTTAATTGTAATTCCCAGGATCACCACTAAGAAAATAACTAAAAATTATACAGAAAAGGAAATGGAACAGAAATAAAACCGGTACACTCCCCAAAAATTAACTAAACACAAAAGAAAGTGGTAATAGAAGAATAGAGGAACAGCAAAGATATGACATGTAGAAAACTAATAGTGAAATGGTAGAAGTCCTTCCTTATCAGTAATTAAATGCAAATGGATTAAGTTCTCAAATTGAAAGGCAGAGATTGCAGAATGGATAAAAAAATTCAACTATATGCTGTCTGCAAGAGATCAGTTTATATCCAAAGACACACGCAGGTTGAAAGTGAAATGGTGGAAACAGTTATTCCATGCAAATATTAATCAAAAGAGAGATGGGGTGGCTTTACAAATATCACACAAAATAGTTTTAAGTAAAAAAACTGTTACAAGAGACAAAGAGTGACATTATATGTTGTTAAAAGGGTCAATTCATAGGAGGATATAACAACAAATCCCCAAAATATATGCAGCAAAATTTAATAGAGAAAAAAGTAACAGAATTGAAGGAAGGAATAGACAGGTCTATGATAATAGCTGGCAACTTCAATACTCCACTTTCAATAATGGATAGTACAAACTGGAGTGAAGATGAATAAGGAAATAGAGGACTTGAACAACACTGTAAACTGACTAGACCTCACAGATATATACAGAACACTCAACTCACAAAAAGAAGAATACACATTACTTTCAAGTCCACATAGAACATTCTCCAGAATAGACTATAAGTTAGGCCTCAGAAAGCACTCAGTAAATTTAAAAGGATTGAAATCATACAAAATATCTTCTCTGACTACAATGGAATGAATATAGAAATCAATAAAAGAAGAAAAACTCAAAAATTCACAAATATATGGAAGTTAAACAACACAGTTTTAAAGAGCCAATGGGCAAAAGATGAAATCACAAGGAAAATTAGAAAATATTTTGAGACAAATGAAAATGAAAATACAGCATACCGAAATGCACAGGATGCAGTGAAAGCAGGGCTTAGAGGGAAATTTGTAGCTGTAAACACCTATATTAAAAAAGAAGAAAGATCTCAAATAAATAACCTCACTTTGCACCTTCTAGAAGAAAAAGAGCAAATTAATGTCAAAAGCAGTAAAAGGAAGGAAGTAATGAAAATTAGAACAGATATAAATGAAATGAACAATAGAAAGACAATAGAGAAAATCAACAAATCCATAAGCTGATTCCTTGAAAAGATCAACAAAACTGACAAACTTTAGCTAGATTGACTAGGAAAAAAGGAGTAAAGACTCAAATTATTAAAATCAGAAGTGAAAGTGGGGACATTACTACCAACCTTACAGAAATAAAAAGGATTATTAGAGAATACTATAAACTATTGTATACCAACAAATTTGATAACCTGGAAAAAAGTGGACAAACTCCTAGAAAAACACAAACTAGCAAAACTGACTCAAGAAGAACTAGGACTCAAAAATCTGAACAAACATAACAAGGAAAGAGACCAAGTCAGTAATCACAAAAAAAAAAGCCCAGGACCAGATGGCTTCAAGATAAATTCTGCCAATAATTTAAAGAAGAATTAATACTAACCATTCTCAAACTATTCCAAAAAAATAGAAGAGAAGGGGACACTTCCTAACTCAGTATGAGGTCAGAATTGCCCTGATATCAAAGCCAGACAGACATCATAAGAAAAGAAAATTACAAAAATCGCAGATCAATATTCCTTATGAAAATAGAAGCAAAAATCCTCAATAAAATACTAGCAAACTGATCCCAGCAGTATAATTAAAGGATTATATCATATACCAAACCAAGTGGGATTTATACCATAAATACAAGGTTGGCTCAGCATATGAAAATCAATAAATGCAACGCACCGTATTAATGCAAAAAAGGGAAAAAGCACATGATCATCTGAATTGACACAGAAAAGGCATTTAACAAAATGCAACACACTTTTGTGACAAAAGCACTCAATAACGTAGGAATATAAGGGAACTTCCTCAACCTAATAAATGGCTTTTATAAAAAAAAACCCATAGCTAATATCAGAGTTATTTGGGGGTGGTGATGAAAATATTTTGCTACTTTATAGGTGTATTAGTTGCATAGTACTGTGAATATACTAAATGCCACTGAATCACAGATCTCTAAATGGTTAACTTATGTTTTGGGAAATTCATCTCAATTATAAAAAACAAAATCCTGCAGACCTACAGCGGGACAAAATGCATGCATTATTATCATCAAAAAGGTACTACTTTTCTCATGAGTAGAGGCAGTATGTCTGTTGGTCAATAGGAGAGAAGGGAACTAGGGCTGGATTAGTTAGATTAGATTTTATGAATGTAGCTGAGGCTGCCAATGCCCCACCACCATCCTATGTCCTTTCCACTTCAGTGCATATCAGTTCAACTTCCAACTGCCATGATTTGCATTCTTTCTTTGATCTGTGAGTTTTCCTTGTCCATCAGAGCTTGCTTTTCCAATGGTCAGGGCAAATCAGAAGTGCCAGGGAGCTAAGGCTACGTTTAAGAAAAAATGGATGGCGGTTGGTGCATAAATTCACCAGCTTCCTTGCTCCTTAGTTAGAATAATTCTGAGGTACATGTTCTATCCTGGCTCCCAGAGTTCCCAAATAAGATTAGGATTCAATTTTCCAAAGTGATAAGTTGCAGGATACCACACCCTGCATTGGTTGTCTTCCCTTTCTTGTCTTACCTCCCCACTCCCTTTCCAATGTTTCCTAGGAAACACTGCTACAAAATCCTCACCTCCAGGTTGGCTTCCAGATAGTGGAAGACACCAGACTTGCTTAAACTTGCTTTAGACTTTATAGCTTTTATATATTTTTTTATTCATTTATTCCACAAATATGGATAAAACTTAATATCCAATCAGGTAAACAGAATCCCCTTTAGGTATTTCATCCAAAGAAGAATCCAATACTTGGAATTGTTTAGAGGTGTTTCCTATTGCTGCTGTAACAAATTACCAAAAACTCAGTGGCTTAAAACAACATGAATCTATTCTCTTAGAGCTCTGGAGGTCAGAAGTCTGTAATCAGTTTTAGTGGGCTAAAGTCAAGTTGTCAGCAGGACTAGTTCCTTCTGGAAGCTCTAGGGGAGAACATGTTTCCTTGCCCTTTTCAGCTTCAAGTGGCTACCTATATTCCTTGGATCACAGCCACTTCCTCCATCTTCAAAGTACATGACTGGACTCTGCTTCAATCATCATATGTCATTACCTTTTCCTTTCATTCTGACTCATCCTTATTATAAGGACCATTTTTATTATATAGGGCCCATCCAGATAATCATGAATGACCTCCCCATGTCAAGATGCTTAACTTATTACATCAGCAAAATCTCTTTTGCTGTGTAAGATAATATTCATAAGTTCTGGGAATTAAGATGTGGGTATCTTTTGGGGCCATTACTCAGCCTGCTGCAGATGTTTAAAGAATTGGAGAAGCAATAGGAAAAAACAGAAGAGGAGCTAGAAGATCAGGAGGGAGGTGATAATATCCAGATATTATGACACTACTTCCACTCTGGTCTAAAGTATATGAACTTCCTCTCACTGCTGAACCACTGGAGGCTCTGCTGCTGATATTGGCACTACTCTTATTGGAATGGCACCATTGACTCTGAGCAGGAAACCCTGTACCTTCACTCCCTCTGGAGTTCCTGAAACCACCATTGATATAGCTGGAGCCAGAGCTTCTTGCAGTCACAGAGTTGCTGATATTGCTATTGCCACTGCTGGAGGTGCTATCAGAAATAGGAAAAATCGCCTCTCCCTTTGTCCCACCCACAAATCTTCAACCAGTATCTCCTGTTGACAGGTAAGCAGCTGGAGTGGACTATGAGAAGTGTATTTCATACGCTTACAGCCCTGACAGTAGAGAAGACAGTATGGAAAAAAACGAAACCTGAGGCTAAGAGCCAAAAAGCGCTCTTCAACACAGTTTATTCCTTTGAACCTCAGCTTTCATATACATTCTTCTTCCCATTTTTAGCCTTCCACAAACAACTTATAATGACAACATAGTGCTTTCACAAAGCAGGATACAATTATTTCTTGCACAAATTAAGACATGTTCTTTTTCTCCCCCAAAAGGGGAAACACAAGGTCCTATTAGTCATTGTATCCTTTTCTGGTGATGTTAATTCCTCTTCTGGATCGGTGAGAAGCCCTCCGGGACTAAATTGAAATGTTAGCTATTACCAACATTTCTTATGTAGAATAATAGAGGAAGGAGAGGGGAATGATAAACACATATGTATAAAAGCAAGCAAGAAAAGAAATATATACACTGTACAAAATATGCTATAATTCTTGTTTTTGTAATTGGACACTGAGCCATAGCCAAAATCAAAGTTCCTTCATCCACTACCTGTTCCATGTTTCTTAACCATTGGCCTTCACTTCAACTGGTCAAATTTCTTTAAATGGTTGGATGGTTCAAACTTTCATTGTAAAGAGCCTGAACCCTTGGTTAGTCTTCAATTAACTTTTATAACTGGAAATGGAGACGCAAGGAACCCTCTGAATTCTAGTCTTAGTCCTCTCTTACCCCACTGTGTACAGCAACCCATTATCACCTTGCTAATAAGGATCAAGCACTCTAACTAGTAGAGTAACCCCTTTATTTACCTGCCATGAGGAACTCAATAAGGTCAGGTGGCAGTCTCAGCTTCCCATTAAATATAAATATTGTTGAGTCACCGGTAGAAACATTCTTTCCTTAAAAACCAAGACCTATCAATCATCAAAGCCCAAAGTTTCAGGAATGGTTAGAAAAATTTAGTGTATGGACTATTAGGTGGAAGAGTGAGAGAGGCCATGCTCAACTTCACCCTTGTTTCTAAGATCTGTGCATTTAGGCTATGGAAAAAAATGGTACCTTATATTTGTCACCAGTTTAAAGCATATATAATATCTGCATAGTGTGCAGTCTCCCACTGTAACTGTATCTTCAGTAAGAAATTTTATGTTATAAACCACTTCTGAGTGGTGGAGCACATGGTGAGGACAGTGAATTTCATGACAATGAGGCCTAGCCAGTTCTTTTTCTGTAAAATTAAATCTTTGATGAGAAACAATGTTGCATGGGATAATATGATGGTGAATAATATATTCTGTAAATCTATGTATGGTGGTACCAGCAATAGAATCATAGGCAGAGATGGTATCCATATTCAGAATACATATATGTTCCAGTGAGAACAAATTGCTGCTCCCTCCATGATGGAAGAGATCAAATGTAATCAATCTGTCACAGTGAATAGCTGGTATCCCCAACTTCCCCATACCCCATCCCCATCCCCAGGGAACAATGTCATATCAGGGATCAGCATCAGTCTCTGGTATTGCAGGTGGGCATTCAACAGTGGTGGTAGCCAGACCACTTTATTGAGGCAAAGTCAATGTTGGTAAGTCCATACCTAACCAGTTGCATTAACTAATTTACCCATTAAGCAATCTGCCACGAGGTGGCTGGGGAAAGAAGATGACTGAAACCACATAGGATATTGAAGTGACCAGCTTTCCCTGAGGGAGTGAGAAAATTGATCACATTTGCAAGAGCAGGTGGAAACAAAGAGGTGTTTATTTTAAGCAACAGAATAAAGGAAGGGATAATCATAAAGTTTGGCAAAGCCGCAGCTTGGCTGGAGAGGTTTATTCTGTGGAGAATTTTTTGAAGGAAATAGCAAAGATTAGAAAGGAAGGATGTTGTAAAGTTCTATTAACAGCAGCAACAATAACACCTGTCCTAGTTTGCTAATGCTGCAGAATGCAAAACACCAGAGATGGATAGGCTTTTATAAAACGGGGGTTTATTTCACTACACAGTTACAGTCTTAAGGCCACAAAGTGTCCAAGGTAACACCTCAGCAATCGGGTACCTTCACCGGAGGATAGCCAATGGCGTCCGGAAAACCTCTGCTAGCTAGGAAGGCAGCTGGTGTCCGCTCCAAAGCTCCGGCCTCAAAACGGCTTTCTCCCAGGACTTTCCTTTTTAGCAAGCTTGCTTCTCTTCAAAACATCACTTCCAGCTGCACTCCATTCCTCTCTTTGAGTCAGCTCATTTGTATAGCTCCACTGATCAAGGCCCACCCTGAATGGGCGGGGCCATGCCCCCATGGGAACATCTCATCAGAATCATCACCCACATCTGGGTGGGGCACACTCCAAGCAAATCCAACCAACACCAAATGTCTACCCCACAAGACTACAAAGACAATGGCATTTGGGGGACACAATGCATTCAAACCGGCACAACACCATATAGTAGTACTAGCTTGTGTTTATCAAGTTCCTTATTGTGTACTGTGCTAAGCACTTTAGGTGTATTATCTCATTTAATCTTCAAAAACTCTATCTAATCCATGTTGCACAAACCAGAAATGATGATGTTTTAAATAAGCCTCACCTGCTCAGAGTTGACAGCCTCTGTCAACTTCCCTATGGGAAATACTGGCTAAGAGCTCCATTGATGTAGTGTTGCTGTTACTCGGGTTTCCAAAGTTTCAAAGGCTCATAGGTTTATATTACCAGAGACCAATCCATCTGTCCAGAATGAAGCATTTTCAAACAGGTGAAAATTTTGATGCAGTTTCCTAGTCCACTAATAGCCTACCTTGTCAAAAACTTCAGTGCTTTCTAAGGCTAAAATGAAACTTCACATGAGTTTCATTGGTGGGGTGCAGTCACAACTTGAGAGGCAGATAATATGATTTGGTATTTCTCCTTGCCCCTACATGAAAGTAAAAGGAAAATTTATATCTTCACTCCTGGGGTATGTAGTTCCTCTTCATTATTTTAGAGACGCTGAGTTTAAGGCCCTGGATTAACTTACCAAATATTAGCCCCAATATTAAGTTAGGAAAAAAATTATGCACATGAATACATATTTTTAAAAATTCTGACTGCTGTTATTGAAATAACTAGTTATGGCACAGCTATATACCACCTCCCCCTTCTCTTCCTCAACCACCCTCAGCCTCCATCCCCACAGTTTACAACTTACGCTCCAATCACTGGGTTGTTTTCCTTGAACCTGTCACTCATATTTCCATGCCTTGTACCAGCAGTTCTTAATCTTTTTTCCCAAAGTGACACAAATAAGGAATGACATCCCCATGAGCAACAACAGAACTCACATGGCTGTGTCCGGATTTTGACAAAACCCCCAAATTCTGCAGAGAAATGAAACGGTATAATAAATCAAAGGAACCCAGAAGAACCAAGCTTCTAGAGAGGCACAATTCACTCTGAGTAAACCCTTAAGAGCTAAGTTCTCTCCCACTTAAAGCAAGGGAGTGAGAATGAATATTTATAGGGACAACCTTGAATTTTATCTAAATTTTAAAATGTGAATCATATTCAAAGTTGGGTGCTTTATTATTATTATTTTGTATGGACCACCCAAATGCTTCCTTGTTCCTTCCTACTCATGCATGCTGAAATGATTACCCCCATATCACAACTTGCTAGAAACCTTCCCATAGTCTGAGGTTCAATTTAAATGCCGCCTCCTACAATGAAGCAGATGCTGTCTGTGCCTCAGCCAAATCCCATCTCCATATACCACTCACAGCTATAACTCTTTGTCTGAAGCCTTACACTGACTGCACAGGAGCAGAGTCAGTCCACATGCAGGGCAGATCAGAAGTATTGGAAAGTTAACACCCCTGGGTGGAGCCCTCAAACAGTATTGAACAGGAGTTGGTACATACCTCATCTTCCTTCTTTCTCAAGTAGGGCCGGTAGTATATTCTTCACTGACTCTGAGATCCCAATTGCCCATAACAGTAACCTGCTGATTAGAACATCCTGTTGTGCTTCCTGAAATCACCTCCCAAATTAACCTTGTGCTCAAATCCTACTCTCAGTATCTTCTGGGGAAACCCAACCTAAGACTTCCTGGAAGCCCTTTGCTGATGATCCCATAGAAAATAATTCCTTACCCTTGGGTCTTCCTTAGCATGTAGTTACATTAAAGAAGGTATCATAAGGTATGTTTTTTTTTAAAAAAAGCATAAACAGTGACTTTTAAATATATCTGTCCCTTCTACTAGGCAACTGAATTACTGAATTTGCCACTAGGCAAATTACTAAGCCCTGAACTTTGCACATTCCCAGTACTTAAATATTTGTTAATTTGAATTAATCTCAATACACATATCATACCCAAGATAATAATTCTAAATGTTTCTTCTGCCTAGAATATTACTTTAAAATAAATGTTAGGAAAAGAGTGGAGGTTTAACACCAAAGGGATAACTAGCCAAAAATATTTGATTAAACCTTTTTCTTATCTTCCCATTAAAATACACAAAAGCCCAACCAAGGGTAAACGTTGTGGTAGCAAGAAAAACAAATGATGAATTGAGATAGCACAATAAACCAAGGAGGAGAATCCAGCATAGTGTGGAAGCAGGGAGAATTTTTCATTAATTATTCCACAGATAAATGTGGATTAAGAGACACAATCACTAGCCAAAGCATGCTCAACCTCTAAATAGAACAGCACCAGCTAAGAAGTGGGTGGAAAGAAGTTAGGGTCACCACTTCTCTCTGCCCCTAGCTCAAAGCACAAAGCTACAGCAGGACAAAAGCTGCCAGTGCCATCCCCTCCACTAAATGGGGACTGTTTTTGAAGGGGGTGCATCATCCTGCCATCCCCTTCTCTAGCTTCCTTTTATAGAATTTCATGTGCAACATGATGAGTGGTTGAAAGCAGTAGGAAGGATGCATACCCCAGTGCATCCTGGAGTATGTAGTCTTTGCAGCAAAGCATGCTATATGCAGGCAAAGGAGACAGGTAGGTTAGCATGCACCAAACTGGTCAAGGAAAAGCCTCTGTAGAACAGAGCATTGCATGGTGGTTTAGAGCATGGACTTTGGAATTACACAGATCTAGGATAGAGTCCTCTCACTTCTTACTACTTATTGAAAGACTTTAAGTTACTTAATCTAACCAAACCTTAGTTTCCTTATAAGTAACATGGGGTAAGGGTAACAGCTATCTCATAGATTCCCTAGAAGAATTAAATGAGATAATTGATGTAAATATCTTAGAGCAGTGCTTAGAGTACCCAAGATTATTTCTTTTTCCTCCTCTTCCTCCTCCTCCTCTACTTCTACCTCTTTCTCCTCTTTCTCTTCCTCCTGCTTCAACACCATCATCACTTATATATTCTGCAAGGTCAAAGAATGAGATAGTTGATGAGGAAAAGTTTTCACTCCAGTTAACATATCTATATTAAATTAATGCTCACAGATCAAAGAATTTGGAGCTCAGGGCTATGCAAATCAAACCAGCATTTCTTTACAGCTGAGAAGGGAATTCTCTCAGCTTCCAAGTGGATAGTAAAAGTGAATAAGGTTCTTACCTGTTACAAACATGGGGCCAATATAGATTTCTCCTCATTTAGTATGATTACAAATAAAACAATTCACAATGCAGGGCCTATGAAGTATTATGTTCTGTTTTCAAAGGAAGGTAATTTTCCGAGAATGAAGGAGAAGATGAGGGGGTGAGGAGGAAAAGTAAAGGAAAAAATTCTGAAATGTAATCACTGCAGAAATTAAGAGAAAAATTTAGAAAATTTCTGCTCTATGATCTCAATAAAATTCATTACATTCTTGTTAATGTTAATATAGAACAGACCTGTGATAAGAAAAAAAATAGGAACAGATAAGAAACAAGTGTTACATAGGAAAAGATCACAAGATAATAAAAAAGACACTAATGAAATAAAATCTACATTGATCACAGCAACCAGCAAAATTGACTCAGCAGAAAATTGAATCCATAATATAAAGGAAAACCTTCAGAAATTCAGCCAGAATGCAAAGGGAAAGATACAGAGATAAATAAATATGATGGAAGAAATAAGTACAGAGATGAAGCAATAACAACCAAGGTCCAAGCTACAAATCAAAACTTCTCAGAACTGGCAAGGTAATTTCCAGACTAGCAATGGGGATTCGTCAGTGGGGATTTGAAATATAAAGCCCATGCACTGGACGTTATCTGTCTCCCACTACACACAAGGGCCTCAGTGATCTGCAGTCCTCTTCCAACCTCTTTAACGTTCTCTACTTCCACACACTCTTCATATTCATATATATATATATATATATATATATATATATATATATATATATATATATATATATATATGTCTCCAGTAATGATAGTACCCTGCCTGTATCAAAGGGTTTCTCAAATCCATGCCTTTGCTCTACTTCAATGCCCTTTTCCACTCCCTGGTTTCCCTCTAGCTATTCCTATCCATCCTTCAAGTCTCAACTCATCTCCTCCAATAATCCTCCCCTGGGTTCCCATAGAGAATCCTCTCTTATATCTAAAGCATCTTCCATTTCCTTCACCATTGTGCTTTACCACACTTTGTTATCTTACCCTCCAGACCCTAATATTCTTGAGGGCAAGGACTGTGCCTTATTTATCCCTATATAACAAACACTTAATCCAGTACCTAGTACTTCATAAATGCTAATTCAGCCAATGTACAATTTAATATGGGTGTCTTGCTCACCTCATGAACAACAAATGAATTTCAGAGTAGGTCCTTTTTACAACCCCCGAGCACAAATTTTTAAATGGCAAAATAGCCAGAGGTGCCTTCCCCTCCTCCATTCTCACACCCTCAAATGCAAGTTAGATGGGCTTGTTATCAACTGGGCGTGTGTTCCATTTTTCTAGTGATGAAATTGTCTTTTGAACAGTACTGTAAAATATAACAATGTTGCCATCAGAAATAAAGAACTTGGGAATTTTCTAAGTGAGAAAACCACTTTGGAGAAGGATCCTCTGGTCCTTATTCACTGATTTTACAGAAAGGCAGGGAGAGGGGTATGCAGGTGTATATGACTTACCTCATGAGAAAACAGCAAATAATAATAATAACTTTAAAAACTGCTGCAAGGGAATTTTTTATTAAGAAAGGAGGTGTTCAGGGTTGAATGGCAATGGACTTCTATGTCCTCTGTATCACCAACTACTATTTTCAGCTAATGCACGTGCATCAGTATAAAAATAACCAATGCTAATTTATCAAAACAGGTTCAGTTATGTTTGATAACACTATTTGAGAAGAAATTGAAGAAAATAAATTGCATGGGGCATTTTAAAATTATTTATATTTTTAGCATTTTGATCAATGTTTCAAAATATTAACACAGCTATTTGGAAATTTTGCTATTAAGAAAAACTAATTTCCAGAGAGCTTCAAATTGCATGTGCCTTTGTGTGTGTGTGTGTGCCATGGTTAGGAGATTGATTGTTGGATTGCAAATAACCTGTCTTTGAATCCTGATTCTGACACTTACTAGATGAGTGACCTCAAAAAGTTGACTCAAGGAATTTAAGGTCCAGAGAGATTACCAGTAAAATGGAGGGGGGACAATAATTCCTACATTGGAATATTGGTGTGAAGATTAAATGAGATATACAAATAGCAAATTTACTGAACTCTTACTATTGTCAGGCAGTGATATAAGTACTTTACTTTAGATGCATTAATTCATATAGCAACCCCAGGTGGGTACAACAATTTATCCCCATTTTATAGTTAATGGTGCCTCAGTTATGGGTGGGGGGTGGACGCACAACTATGAAGTAGTAGAACAAGCAGCTTGGAGACAAAACTCATACTATCTATATGATGCAATGGTTAAATATGTATATAAAAACACATACAGTGCCTTGCAGTGTTTGGCACATAGTAGGAGAATAATAAATTATGATGCTGCTTATTCTTCAGTTCCTACCTGAAGTTACAAAGTTACATGAAATAACAAAGCACAATCCTCTTGGCTAAGCCTTCACCCCACCTTGAAAAGGAAAGAAGAATGAGAAAAGAGGAAATACCCACAGGCCTCTGGGTTTGCCCTAGATGCTGCCTTCAGCCCTGGGCTGATGCAGATTTTGCCTGCATTTCTCCTGCAGATCCTACCTGTGGACCAGGATGCTCAGGCTAGATACCTCAATCCAAACATGGCAGCTATAACGGTTGCATTCAACCTTTGTTAAGTCTAGATCTTTCCTTGATTTTATTACTGTTTAGAGAAATGGTTCTCAAATTTGAACATGCATGGGAATCACCTGGAGGGCTTGTTAAAACACAGATTGCTGGGCACCATTCCCAGAGTTTCTGGTTCAGAAGGTCCAGCTTGAGGCCTGAGAATTTGCATTTCTAATAAGTCCTAGGTGATGCAAATGCTGATAGTGCATAAACCACAAGCTGAGAACCATTGTTTCTAGAGCAGAGGTTGGCAAACAGTTTCTGTGAGGGACCAGATGGTATTTTAGATTTAAGAGCCATACCACCCTGTTAGTTCTGCCACTGACACTTGAAAGCAGCCATAGATAATACAAAAATAAATGTGTATGGTTGTGTTACAATAAAATTTTATTTACAAAAACAGGTGGTTGGTCCACAGGCTGTAGTTTTCCAACCTCTGATCTACAGTGCAAGAGACTCTGTGATCCTATTTCTTGTAACTCAAGGTGTAATGACCAGGTAGAGGAAGACGAGCCTGCCAAGGAACCAAGATAAAGCCAAAGAGGCAGAAGAATACAAAACATGGGCATTGTGTCATAGAAAGCAAAGAAGAAGGGATTTTTCAACATTCCCAATGCTTTAGATATTCAGAAAATATCTATTGAGTACAGCGATGCAGAATAAGGCATTAGCACTACTGGCTGTTTTGGGGATGGGATGGGCCAGAACCCAAACTAGAGGGGATAGAAGAGTTCGTTGGAGATGAAAAAAAGGGGGTGGGGGGCTGAGATTATGCCATATCATCTTTGATTTCTGAAATACAAGGCATGTAATAGAATAAGATGACCACAAGTTCTTTGCTTTTGAGAGGTGGAGTCTATTTCCCCTTCCCTTGAATCTGGGTGGGCTTTAGTGACTTGCTTGGCCAATGGAATATGGCTTAAGGGATGTTCTGGACTGGGTCATAAGAAGCCTCATAGTTTCTGCCTGAGTCTTTTAGAACATTAGTCTGGATAAAGCCATTCACTATGCACGAATCTGTGAACCCTGAGATTACCAGGCTGTGAGGAAGCCCAAGCAAGCCATGTAGGGAGGCCCTAAAAGATGAGATGACATATGGGGAGAGAGAGAATCCAAAGATCATTGACATGCCAGGCATATGAGGGAAGAGGCCATGTTGGAAGTAGATCCTCCAGCCCCAGATTCCCCAATTGATACCATATGGATCAGAGGAAAACTGCCCAGCTGAGCCCTTCCTAAACTCCTGACCCCAAAATTGTATGCAAAATAAAATTGTTTTAAGCCACCAAGTTTTGGGATAATGTGTTATGCTGAAAGTGATAACTGGGACAAAGAATATGGTAGAACATCCACCACTACTCAGAAAATCAGCAAGAGAATCCTTAAGAGAGAGCCATTTTTCAGTTTGAGATAGAATTCATTTTCAACAATGAAACAGGAGTTCCAGTGCTCAGAAAGGAAAGTTCGGTGCATGGAAAGCAGCATCAAAATAAAAGGTTATGGGAAATGAAACACTGGGCCAAGCATACATGGACTGATAGGTGACTGGAAGAGTTTACCTTTTGGGTGGTAGCTTGGGAGGAAAGGATGTGGGACTTGGGTGGATTAACTGACATTGATAGTCCAGACAGTCAAAGGTGAAAACTTTGGGAGGTGGCCCCACCAAAGATCCAAATTGCTTGTCAGGAGGACCGTTTGTGGTACCAAACTTTACTTTATGAATCTTCGCATTGATGTGGCATAAAAATTCAATTTGGCTCCACTGAGGTTTGGCTGAGAGTAGTAAGGTAAACTGGCTATTCCAATCACAGAGAATTTAGTCAGAGTCTATGTGAGACACATTCAGGATTTTAACTCTCAGGGGTGAGGTGGAGTGTGGTTGATAGATAATAAAAAAGGGGAAAACACGTAGTAGAAAGCCCCACTCAAATCCTGCATCTCAAATTTCAGATCTTCCCTCTGTCACTGGTTGAAATAAAGTGCTCTCTCCAGAGGTGTTTGAGATTTGTGTGAAAGTGCTACACAGAGCTTAATAATTTTTTTTGAGTCAGCAGAAAGGATCCAGAAGACAAGAGGACATTTTGTGCTGCATTATTAATAGAAAAGGCATTTCCATTTTATTAGGAGCACCTGCAATTTTTAAGCTCCACTGAATTCTGAGTTTTGCCTTTGAATGAAGCCATCCAATAACCATGAGCTGGATTTTCAGATTAATTTTGCTAAGCGTGAAATTAACTGGCGCATGATTTCAGAGCTATTACAGCTTTTGCACATACAACACAGTGCAGTTTCATAAACTGTGTGGTGATAAAGAACCAGCACCAAGATAATCTCTGGCCATTTAGGGAACAAAACCATGGAAGTGTAGAAGGAGAATGTGAAGATTTTAAACTCTCTAGTTTTTCATGAGAATATAGACCAGAGAATGAGAGTCAGTAACGGATTAGAACCACTTTATGGCTAGGATAAGCAGAACAGCTTGATGGGAATAGATTCTGGGGGTTGGAAGGTAATAAAACACAGTCCAAATGCCGGGTGATGTTTGTTTGCCATGGGACAAAAATCCTGTGATTAGAACGAGTTCTAAAGATAAGAGCTACGAACTATCTCTTCTAACACCTTGCTTTGAAAGCAGGTGATAATAATATTGGAATGCTAACAGACTCAGTCAAATTAATAGATACACGGATATTTCAATTCTAAGAATATTCCCTGATGAAGTCCCTGCTTGCTACAACTTTAACATTTTGTTGTTAAACGTTCATCACAAACTTTGTCTTTGGCTCTTCTTGTGAACTGTACTTTAAGATTCTGCATTCTAGTTGCATCAGACAATTTAATAAGCCAAGAGGCTTTGGGTGGTACTGGAGACAGGCCTGGGAACGTGCAATGGGGTCAAATTAGGCCATTTTTACAGTGAGCTCACATGTCAAACACAGGCGCAGTCTGAGGCCTGGTTGCTAATATGTTTCTAACCGTAAATTAAAAAAAAAAAAAAAGCATTCCTAGTCCTAGCTGAAATATGCTAGGTTGCTATAGAAACATCCCCCTCTCACCTCATGTTTTACTGTTCACAGCTTTCCATGTGAAGCCGCACTATGTCACTTCTCTGACTGACTCAGGAGGCAGTTTCTCCGTTTTATTTCCACCACACACATTACCACTTGCAAAGCCTATAAAGGTTGATATTTCTTCTTCCTGCTGGGTACAAAGTGAGAGAATTCAACTGAGTAATTATAATAAATTTGCCTCATTCAAGTTTACTGTGTCATCCTTGCTTTCTTTTTCTGGAGCATTAGAAATCCATCACCTGTTTGAGATCTCTTTAAAAATGTATGAAGGCGGGGCAAGATGGCAGACTGGTGAGCTGTAAGTTTTAGTTACTCCTCCAGGAAAGTAGGTAAAAAGCCAGGAACTGCGTGGACTGGACACCACAGAGCAATCTGTCTTTGGGCATACTTCATACAACACTCATGAAAACGTGGAACTGCTGAGATCAGCGAAATCTGTAAGTTTTTGCGGCCAGGGGACCCGCGCCCCTCCCTGCTCTTATCGGAAACTCATTCTACTGATTCAAACTCCAACCATAGATAGACTGAGACCAGACACCAGAGACTCTGAGAGCAGCCAGCCCAGCAGAGAGGAGACAGGCATAGAAAAAAAACAACACGAAAAACTCCAAAATAAAAGCAGAGGATTTTTGGAGTTCTGGTGAACACAGAAAGGAGAAGGGCGGAGATCAGGCCTTGAGGCGCATATGCAAATCCCGAAGCAAGGCTGATCTCTCTGCCCTGTGCACCTTTCCTTAATGGCCCTGGTTGCTTTGTCTATTAGCATTTCAATAACCCATTAGATCTCTGAGGAGGGCCGTTTTTTTGTTTTTTTTTTTTAAATCCTTTTTGCTTTTTCTAAAACAATTACTCTAAGAAGCTCAATACAGAAAGCTTCAAAGAATTGAAATTTGGGCACGTCAAGTCAAGAGCAGAACTAAGAGAGCTCTGAGACAAAAGGCAATAATCCAGTGGCTGAGAAAATTCACTAAACAACACAACTTCCCAAGAAAAGGGGGGTGTCCGCTCACAGCCACCATCCTGGTGGACAGGAAACACTCCTGCCCATCGCCAGCCCCATAGCCCAGAGCTGCCCCAGACAACCCAGTGTGACGGAAGTGCTTCAAATAATAGGCACACACCACAAAACTGGACGTGGACATTAGCCTTCCCTGCAACCTCAGCTGAATATCCCAGAGCTGGGAAGGTGGAGCAGTGTGAATTAACAAAGCCCCATTCAGCCATCATTTGAGCAGACTGGGAGCCTCCCTACACAGCCCAGCAGCCCAGAACTGCCCTGGGGGGACGGCACTCACCTGTGACATAGCACAGTCATCCCTCAACAGAGGACCCGGGGTGCACAGCCTGGAAGAGGGGCCCACTTGCAAGTCTCAGGAGCCATACGCCAATACCAAACTTGTGGGTCAGTGGCAGAGACAAACTGTGGCACGACTGAACTGAAGGATTAGACTATTGCAGCAGCTTTAAAACTCTAGGACCATCAGGGAGATTTGATTGTTAGGGCCACCCCCCCTCCCCGACTGCCCAGAAACACGCCCCACATACAGGGCGGGCAACACCAACTAAACACGCAAGCGTAGTACACCAATTGGGCCCCACAACACTCACTCCCCCACTCACCACAAAGGCTAAGCAGGGGAGAACTGGCTTGTGGAGAACAGGTGGCTCGTGGACGCCACCTGCTGGTTAGTTAGAGAAAGTGTACTCCACGAAGCTGTAGATCTCATAAATTAGAGATAAGGACTTCAATAGGTCTACAAACCCTAAAAGAACCCTATCAAGTTCAGCAAATGCCACGAGGCCAAAAACAAAAGAAAATTATAAAGCATATGAAAAAACCAGACGATATGGATAACCCAAGCCCAAGCACCCAAATCAAAAGACCAGAAGAGACACAGCACCTAGAGCAGCTACTCAAAGAACTAAAGATGAACAATGAGACCATAGTACGGGATATGAAGGAAATCAAGAAGACCCTAGAAGAGCATAAAGAAGACATTGCAAGACTAAATAAAAAAATGGATGATCTTATGGAAATTAAAGAAACTGTTGACCAAATTAAAAAGATTCTGGACACTCATAGTACAAGACTAGAGGAAGTTGAACAACGAATCAGTGACCTGGAAGATGACAGAATGGAAAATGAAAGCATAAAAGAAAGAATGGGGAAAAAAATTGAAAAAATCGAAATGGACCTCAGGGATATGATAGATAATATGAAACGTCCGAATATAAGACTCATTGGTGTCCCAGAAGGGGAAGAAAAGGGTAAAGGTCTAGGAAGAGTATTCAAAGAAATTGTTGGGGAAAACTTCCCAAATCTTCTAAACAACATAAATACACAAATCATAAATGCTCAGCGAACTCCAAATAGAATAAATCCAAAAAAACCCACTCCGAGACATATACTGATCACACTGTCAAACATAGAAGAGAAGGAGCAAGTTCTGAAAGCAGCAAGAGAAAAGCAATTCACCACATACAAAGGAAACAGCATAAGACTAAGTAGTGACTACTCAGCAGCCACCATGGAGGCAAGAAGGCAGTGGGACGATATATTTAAAATTCTGAGTGAGAGGAATTTCCAGCCAAGAATACTTTATCCAGCAAAGCTCTCCTTCAAATTTGAGGTAGAGCTTAAGTTTTTCACAGACAAACAAATGCTGAGAGAATTTGCTAACAAGAGACCTGCCCTACTGGAGATACTAAAGGGAGCCCTACAGACAGAGAAACAAAGACAGGACAGAGAGACTTGGAGAAAGGTTCAGTACTAAAGAGATTCGGTATGGGTACAATAAAGGATATTAATAGAGAGAGGGAAAAATATGGCAAACATAAACCAAAGGATAAGATGGCCGATTCAAGAAATGCCTTCACGGTTTTAACGTTGAATGTAAATGGATTAAACTCCCCAATTAAAAGATATAGATTCGCAGAATGGATCAAAAAAATGAACCATCAATATGTTGCATACAAGAGACTCATCTTAGACACAGGGACACAAAGAAACTGAAAGTGAAAGGATGGAAAAAAATATTTCATGCAAGCTACAGCCAAAAGAAAGCAGGTGTAGCAATATTCATCTCAGATAAAATAGACTTCAAATGCAGGGATGTTTTGAGAGACAAAGAAGGCCACTACATACTAATAAAAGGGGCAATTCAGCAAGAAGAAATAACAATCGTAAATGTCTATGCACCCAATCAAGGTGCCACAAAATACATGAGAGAAACACTGGCAAAACTAAAGGAAGCAATTGATGTTTCCACAATAATTGTGGGAGACTTCAACACATCACTCTCTCCTATAGATAGATCAACCAGACAGAAGACCAATAAGGAAATTGAAAACCTAAACAATCTGATAAATGAATTAGATTTAACAGACATATACAGGACATTACATCCCAAATCACCAGGATACACATACTTTTCTAGTGCTCACGGAACTTTCTCCAGAATAGATCATATGCTGGGTCATAAAACAAGCCTCAATAAATTTAAAAAGATTGAAATTATTCAAAGCACATTCTCTGACCACAATGGAATACAATTAGAAGTCAATAACCATCAGAGACTTAGAAAATTCACAAATACCTGGAGGTTAAACAACACACTCCTAAACAATCAGTGTGTTAAAGAAGAAATAGCAAGAGAAATTGCTAAATATATAGAGACGAATGAAAATGAGAACGCAACATACCAAAACCTATGGGATGCAGCAAAAGCAGTGCTAAGGGGGAAATTTATAACACTAAACGCATATACTAAAAAGGAAGAAAGAGCCAAAATCAAAGAACTAATGGATCAACTGAAGAAGCTAGAAAATGAACAGCAAACCAATACTAAACCAAGTAGAAGAAAAGAAATAACAAGGATTAAAGCAGAAATAAATAACATAGAGAACAAAAAAACAATAGAGAGGATAAATATCACCAAAAGTTGATTCTTTGAGAAGATCAACAAGATTGACAAGCCCCTAGCTAGACTGACAAAATCAAAAAGAGAGAAGACCCATATAAACAAAATAATGAATGAAAAAGGTGACATAACTGCAGATCCTGAAGAAATTAAAAAAATTATAAGAGGATATTATGAACAACTGTATGGCAACAAACTGGACAATGTAGAAGAAATGGAAAATTTCCTGGAAACATATGAACAACCTAGACTGACCAGAGAAGAAATAGAAGACCTCAACCAACCCATCACAAGCAAAGAGATCCAATCAGTCATCAAGAATCTTCCCACAAATAAATGCCCAGGGCCAGATGGCTTCACAGGGGAATTCTACCAAACTTTCCAGAAAGAACTGACACCAATCTTACTCAAACTCTTTCAAAACATTGAAAAAAATGGAACACTACCTAACTCATTTTATGAAGCTAACATCAATCTAATACCAAAACCAGCCAAAGATGCTACAAAAAAGGAAAACTACCGGCCAATCTCCCTAATGAATATAGATGCAAAAATCCTCAACAAAATACTTGCAAATCGAATCCAAAGAGACATTAAAAAAATCATACACCATGACCAGGTGGGGTTCATTCCAGGCATGCAAGGATGGTTCAACATAAGAAAAACAATCAATGTATTACAACACATTAAAAACTCGAAAGGGAAAAATCAATTGATCATCTCAATAGATGCTGAAAAAGCATTTGACAAAATCCAACATCCCTTTTTGATAAAAACACTTCAAAAGGTAGGAATTGAAGGAAACTTCCTCAACATGATAAAGAGCATATATGAAAAACCCACAGCCAGCATAGTACTCAATGGTGAGAGACTGAAAGCCTTCCCTCTAAGATCAGGAACAAGACAAGGATGTCCGCTGTCACCACTGTTATTCAACATTGTGCTGGAAGTGCTAGCCAGGGCAATCCGGAAAGACAAAGAAATAAAAGGCATCCAAATTGGAAAAGAAGAAGTAAAACTGTCATTGTTTGCAGATGATATGATCTTATATCTAGAAAACCCTGAGAAATCAACGATACACCTACTAGAGCTAATAAACAAATTTAGCAAAGTAGCGGGATACAAGATTAATGCACATAAGTCAGTAATGTTTCTATATGCTAGAAATGAACAAACTGAAGAGATACTCAAGAAAAAGATACCATTTTCAATAGCAACTAAAAAAATCAAGTACCTAGGAATAAACTTAACCAAAGATGTAAAAGACCTATACAAAGAAAACTACATAACTCTACTAAAAGAAATAGAAGGGGACCTTAAAAGATGGAAAAATATTCCATGTTCATGGATAGGAAGGCTAAATGTCATTAAGATGTCAATTCTACCCAAACTCATCTACAGATTCAATGCAATCCCAATCAAAATCCCAACAACCTACTTTGCAGACTTGGAAAAGCTAGTTATCAAATTTTTTTGGAAAGGGAAGATGCCTCGAATTGCTAAAGACACTCTAAAAAAGAAAAACGAAGTGGGAGGACTTACACTCCCTGACTTTGAAGCTTATTATAAAGCCACAGTTGCCAAAACAGCATGGTACTGGCACAAAGATAGACATATAGATCAATGGAATCGAATTGAGAATTCAGAGATAGACCCTCAGATCTATGGCCGACTGATCTTTGATAAGGCCCCCAAAGTCACCGAACTGAGCCATAATGGTCTTTTCAACAAATGGGGCTGGGAGAGTTGGATATCCATATCCAAAAGAATGAAAGAGGACCCCTACCTCACCCCCTACACAAAAATTAACTCAAAATGGACCAAAGATCTCAATATAAAAGAAAGTACCATAAAACTCCTAGAAGATAATGTAGGAAAACATCTTCAAGACCTTGTATTAGGAGGCCACTTCCTAGACTTTACACCCAAAGCACAAGCAACAAAAGAGAAAATAGATAAATGGGAACTCCTCAAGCTTAGAAGTTTCTGCACCTCAAAGGAATTTCTCAAAAAGGTAAAGAGGCAGCCAACTCAATGGGAAAAAATTTTTGGAAACCATGTATCTGACAAAAGACTGATATCTTGCATATACAAAGAAATCCTACAACTCAATGACAATAGTACAGACAGCCCAATTATAAAATGGGCAAAAGATATGAAAAGACAGTTCTCTGAAGAGGAAATACAAATGGCCAAGAAACACATGAAAAAATGTTCAGCTTCACTAGCTATTAGAGAGATGCAAATTAAGACCACAATGAGATACCATCTAACACCAGTTAGAATGGCTGCCATTAAACAAACAGGAAACTACAAATGCTGGAGGGGATGTGGAGAAATTGGAACTCTTATTCATTGTTGGTGGGACTGTATAATGGTTCAGCCACTCTGGAAGTCAGTCTGGCAGTTCCTTAGAAAACTAGATACAGAGTTACCATTCGATCCAGCAATTGCACTTCTCGGTATATACCCGGAAGATCGGAATGCAGTGACACAGACAGATATCTGCACGCCAATGTTCATAGCAGCATTATTCACAATTGCCAAGAGATGGAAACAACCCAAATGTCCTTCAACAGATGAGTGGATAAATAAAATGTGGTATATACACACGATGGAATACTACGCGGCAGTAAGAAGGAACGATCTGGTGAAACATATGACAACATGGATGAACCTTGAAGACATAATGCTGAGCGAAATAAGCCAGGCACAAAAAGAGAAATATTATATGCTACCACTAATGTGAACTTTGAAAAATGTAAAACAAATGGTTTATAATGTAGAATGTAGGGGAACTAGCAGTAGAGAGCAATTAAGGAAGGGGGAACAATAATCCAAGAAGAACAGATAAGCTATTTAACATTCTGGGGATGCCTAGAAATGACTATGGTCTGTTAATTTCTGATGGATGTAGTAGGAACAAGTTCACTGAAATGTTGCTATATTATGTAACTTTCTTGGGGTAAAGTAGGAACATGTTGGAAGTTAAGCAGTTATCTTAGGTTAGTTGTCTTTTTCTTACTCCCTTGTTATGGTCTCTTTGAAATGTTGTTTTATTGTATGTTTGTTTTCTTTTTAACTTTTTTTTTCATACAGTTGATTTAAAAAAGAAGGGAAAGTTAAAAAAAAAAAAGAAAAAAGACAAACAAGGAAAAAAAAAAAAGATGTAGTGCCCCCTTGAGGAGCCTGTGGAGAATGCAGGGGTATTCACCTACCCCACCTCCATGGTTGCTAACATGACCACAGACATGGGGGACTGGTGGTTTGATGGGTTGAGCCCTCTACCATAAGTTTTACCCTTGGGAAGACGGTTGCTGCAAAGGAGAGGCTAGGCCTCCCTGTATTTGTGCCTAAGAGTCTCCTCCTGAATGCCTCTTTGTTGCTCAGATGTGGCCCTCTCTCTCTGGCTAAGCCAACTTGAAAGGTGAAATCACTGCCCTCCCCCCTATGTGGGATCAGACACCCAGGGAAGTGAATCTCCCTGGCAACGTGGAATATGACTCCTGGGGAGGAATGTAGACCCGGCATCGTGGGATGGAGAACATCTTCTTGACCAAAAGGGGGATGTGAAAGGAAATGAAATAAGCTTCAGTGGCAGAGAGATTCCAAAACGAGCCGAGAGATCACTCTGGTGGCACTCTTACGCACACTTTAGACAACCTTTTTTAGGTTCTAAAGAATTGGGGTAGCTGGTGGTGGATACCTGAAACTATTAAACTACAACCCAGAACCCATGAATCTCGAAGACAGTTGTATAAAAATGTAGCTTATGAGGGGTGACAATCGGATTGGGAAAGCCATAAGGACCACATTCCCCTTTGTCTAATTTATGGATGGATGTGTAGAAAAGTAGGGGAAGGAAACAAACAGACAAAGGTACCCAGTGTTCTTTTTTACTTCAATTGCTCTTTTTCACTCTAATTATTATTCTTGTTATTTTTGTGTGTGTGCTAATGAAGGTGTCAGGGATTGATTTAGGTGATGAATGTACAACTAGGTAATGGTACTGTGAACAATCGAAAGTACGATTTGTTTTGTATGACTGCGTGGTATGTGAATATATCTCAATAAAACGATGATTAAAAAAAAAAAGAAAAAAAAATGTATGAAGGGAAGAGAATTGGCAGCACTGTTAAATGAATTTAATTCAGCCAGATTTTACATTATTAACTCACTTCCAAAGAGCTGAATGTGGGGAAAGATGGAAGAAAGCAGAACTAAAATTGGACCATTGATCCTGGCACTCTCTGTGCCAAGCAGACGTGGGAAACAGGCTAAGAAAACTGTAAATGTCTTTTGACACCAGTTAGAGATACAGAGTGTTCATTTATTTTAATCAGTGTGAAGTATGTATTAGGTGGATCCTCACCCCCAACTCACTCCCCGTTGCACCCTGATCCTGAGTTAATTGATGCTAGAGTTGGCAGCTTCACAGTCTGGGATTGTTTGAAATGGCATATTTTAACAACAGGACTTCCCTCTACTCTGTTGTTAAAAAGAAACACTGAATGCACAGAAACCAGTAAAAGAGGACATTTGGCATTCAGGTGATTACACACATGCTCCAAGGTTTTGCCCTTGGAAGGAAGAGGAAGAAGTCAATATACATAATAAGGTATTCAAGCTATGAAAGAGAGTTCTGAATGCATGTGCTTTCTGGTTGTTCAGTGGATAGAACAGCAGAGTCAGTAATCCTCTCCAATCCCTATTTGAATGCTGAATTCTGAAATATAGACCTTTGCATATCAAAGACATAAATTCCTCTCTTTTATTTGGTCTTTTCCTTTACAAATGGATTGCCTTTCAACAAGGGTTGACATCTTTCCAGCTTCTAATGCACTGCTCACCTAATACATGACTCCATCTGTTTGTTGTAAATAATGATGAAGCCAAATGACTGCCATTTTTAAAAAGACAGTGAAACTAGGCTTTCAGAATGTGAATGCACGTTAATCATTAGTGCTCGTCACAGATAACCTGTTCCACTTCTGGGTACATACCAGGATTATACTTCCCCACCCTCTTTGAAATCAGGTAGGACCATGTAGACTTGCTTTGGCCAATGAAAATGAGTTGAAGTGATAGTCCAATGTGGAAGTTATCAGAGCCAGTATGTGATTTACCATGTTTCTTTTTCTCTGCTGTAGTGATGGTGGAAGCATGTGGTGAGAAGGAGCCTCCATAGCCTACAACTATCAGATCCCCTCTTTCAGCCAGAACTGGACAAGCAATAGGAATGACAAATAAACTTGTCTTGTATTAAGCCCCTGATTTGGGGGAGCTGTTTGTTCCCAGCATTATTTAGCCCATCTTGAATGCATCCATGTCACCATTAAAATGTTCAGAAAAGATCACATTAAATAAAAGGCATAATAACAATGAAAATATGAGTAAAACTCAATCACTTGCTGAATCTTGCAAGGCATTTCCACTAACGGCAGTAGGGATGGGACTAAATTTAGGAAAAAAAATATTATGGGGGATTGAAAGAAATAATGCTTAGTTGTTACTTTGACCCCCCACACTATCTTACCCCCCGAGATTCCAGGGTCTGTAGGCAAAAACACATCTAGGAGTCTACTGTGATTCACTACTGAAACTTCCTCGTTAAAGTGTATGTGTGTGTGTGTGTGGGGGGGGTTCTCCCCAACTCTCAGCCTCCACTGATGCCCTTCTTTCCACATTCAGTGAGCGATTACATCTCAGCCCCCGTTGGGGTCGGTTGGTGCCACAATGGAGGTAGATGACAACAGCAGAAGTCAAGAATAACCTTAATGTAGACAATGTGAGCAATGCATATGAAGAGACTGACTAAATTTTATGAAGAGTAAACATGACTCAAATCAATGGAGGAATACAATATCTTTTTGTATACAAATTCTAAATATTTTAATGACTGATTTTTCCTGGACAATTGTGCTGTTTAAATCATAATTGTCAATAAAATTGCAAAGTGTTCATTCTTGAAATTTAAAACAATTCTAAGGTTCACTTGGAAAGAAGTGAATAACTAATAATAATATTTATGAAAAAAAAAGCATTACAGTAATTTTCCCTGCCAGTTCTTAGTTGAAAAGATACAGTATAAACCATTAATTTAAAACATTATATAAGTAGTGCAAGGATAGACAAGTCAGTTAACAAATTAGTAGAGACAGAAACAAATGTGTCTTTGTGTCTGTGTGTGAATTAATTCATCATAAAGGAAGCATTGAGAATTAACAGAAAAATTATAGGCAATTCCATGATGGCAAGTGCTGAGAAAATAAATTTAGACATTCCCTCATTCTGTATAATAAAATGTTTGGGGTTTGATAAAAGAATAAAATTTTTGAAAATACAAATAAACACATATAGACACACAGACAAGAATAAATTATAGCTATGTAAAGACATTTTAAGCTCAAACATGATGTGGAAAACAGAAAGGGATAAATGAAGTTTTGACTACCTGTAAACTAAATCTCTTTAATACTTTTTGTATACACTAAATGGCAAAAAAAGTATAGCAAAGATTTAATAACTTTCACATATAAGAAACATATAAAATTGATTTTTAGCAAGAATACCATAAAATAATGAACAAATTTCATGAACAGACCATTCACCAATGAGGAAACAACAATAGCTAGGAAATGTAAGAAATAAAACTTCACTGCTAGTGAAATAAATCCAAACAAATAATAATGAGATGCCTTTGGTAACTACAAAGGAAGCAAGACTTTTAAAAGATATGCTATTTAATTCTGACAACACTGAAATTTGCAAACAGTATGAGTGAAAAAATATTATACATATACACATGTATTTGTGTATTCATGTAAATGTCTAATATTAATACTCACATAGATATACCTATATTTAGAAAAAAGACTAGAAATAAATATATCCAAATATTAACTGCAAGTATTTCTGGATGATGAGATTATAGTGGAGATTATTTTCTTAATTCTTTTTTTTTTTTTTTTTTTTTAATCATCATTTTATTGAGATATATTCACATACCACGCAGTCATACAAAACAAATTGTACTTTCGATTGTTTACAGTACCATTACATAGTTGTACATTCATCACCTAAATCAATCCCTGACACCTTCATTAGCACACACACAAAAATAACAAGAATAATAATTAGAGTGAAAAAGAGCAATTGAAGTAAAAAAGAACACTAGGTACCTTTGTCTGTTTGTTTGCTTCCCCTACTTTTCTACACATCGATCCATAAACTAGACAAAGTGGAGTTTGGTCCTTATGGCATTCCCAATCCCACTGTCACCCCTCATAAGCTACATTTTTATACAACTGTCTTCGAGATTCATGGGTTCTGGGTTGTAGTTTAATAGTTTCAGGTATCCACCACCAGCTACCCCAATTCTTTAGAACCTAAAAAAGGTTGTCTAAAGTGTGCGTAAGAGTGCCCACCAGAGTGATCTCTCGGCTCGTT
Source organism: Choloepus didactylus (assembly GCF_015220235.1). NCBI lineage: Eukaryota > Metazoa > Chordata > Mammalia > Pilosa > Megalonychidae > Choloepus > Choloepus didactylus. Next base: position 42,887,425 of record NC_051334.1, on the reverse strand, counting down.
TTGGAATCTCTCTGCCACTGAAGCTTATTTCATTTCCTTTCACATCCCCCTTTTGGTCAAGAAGATGTTCTCCATCCCACGATGCCGGGTCTACATTCCTCCCCGGGAGTCATATTCCACGTTGCCAGGGAGATTCACTTCCCTGGGTGTCTGATCCCACGTAGGGGGGAGGGCAGTGATTTCACCTTTCAAGTTGGCTTAGCCAGAGAGAGAGGGCCACATCTGAGCAACAAAGAGGCATTCAGGAGGAGACTCTTAGGCACAAATACAGGGAGGCCTAGCCTCTCCTTTGCAGCAACGGTCTTCCCAAGGGTAAAACTTATGGTAGAGGGCTCAACCCATCAAACCACCAGTCCCCTATGTCTGTGGTCATGTTAGCAACCATGGAGGTGGGGTAGGCGAATACCCCTACATTCTCCACAGGCTCCTCAAGGGGGCACTACATCGTTTTTTTTTTTTTGTTTTTTTTTTTTTTCCTTGTTTGTCTTTTTTCTTTTTTTTTTTTTTTAACTTTCCCTTCTTTTTTCAAATCAACTGTATGAAAAAAAAGTTAAAAAGAAAACAAACATACAATAAAAGAACATTTCAAAGAGACCATAGCAAGGGAGTAAGAAAAAGACAACTAACCTAAGATAACTGCTTAACTTCCAACATGTTCCTACTTTACCCCAAGAAAGTTACATACTATAGCAACATTTCAGTGAACTTGTTCCTACTATATCCATCAGAAATTAACAGACCATAGTCATTTCTGGGCATCCCCAGAACGTTAAATAGCTTATCTGTTCTTCTTGGATTATTGTTCCCCCTTCCTTAATTGCTCTCTACTGCTAGTTCCCCTACATTCTACATTATAAACCATTTGTTTTACATTTTTCAAAGTTCACATTAGTGGTAGCATATAATATTTCTCTTTTTGTGCCTGGCTTATTTCGCTCAGCATTATGTCTTCAAGGTTCATCCATGTTGTCATATGTTTCACCAGATCATTCCTTCTTACTGCCGCGTAGTATTCCATCGTGTGTATATACCACATTTTATTTATCCACTCATCTGTTGATGGACATTTGGGTTGTTTCCATCTCTTGGCAATTGTGAATAATGCTGCTATGAACATTGGCGTGCAGATATCTGTTCGTGTCACTGCTTTCCGATCTTCCGGGTATATCCCGAGAAGTGCAATCGCTGGATCGAATGGTAGCTCTATCTCTAGTTTTCTAAGGAACTGCCAGACTGACTTCCAGAGTGGCTGAACCATTATACAGTCCCACCAACAATGAATAAGAGTTCCAATTTCTCCACATCCCCTCCAGCATTTGTAGTTTCCTGTTTGTTTAATGGCAGCCATTCTAACCGGTGTTAGATGGTATCTCATTGTGGTCTTAATTTGCATCTCTCTAATAGGTAGTGAAGCTGAACATTTTTTCATGTGTTTCTTGGCCATTTGTATTTCCTCTTCAGAGAACTGTCTTTTCATATCTTTTGCCCATTTTATAATTGGGCTGTCTGTACTATTGTCATTGAGTTGTAGGATTTCTTTGTATATGCAAGATATCAGTCTTTTGTCAGATACATGGTTTCCAAAAATTTTTTCCCATTGAGTTGGCTGCCTCTTTACCTTTTTGAGAAATTCCTTTGAGGTGCAGAAACTTCTAAGCTTGAGGAGTTCCCATTTATCTATTTTCTCTTTTGTTGCTTGTGCTTTGGGTGTAAAGTCTAGGAAGTGGCCTCCTAATACAAGGTCTTGAAGATGTTTTCCTACATTATCTTCTAGGAGTTTAATGGTACTTTCTTTTATATTGAGATCTTTGGTCCATTTTGAGTTAATTTTTGTGTAGGGGGTGAGGTAGGGGTCCTCTTTCATTCTTTTGGATATGGATATCCAACTCTCCCAGCCCCATTTGTTGAAAAGACCATTATGGCTCAGTTCGGTGACTTTGGGGGCCTTATCAAAGATCAGTCGGCCATAGATCTGAGGGTCTATCTCTGAATTCTCAATTCGATTCCATTGCTCTATATGTCTATCTTTGTGCCAGTACCATGCTGTTTTGGCAACTGTGGCTTTATAATAAGCTTCAAAGTCAGGGAGTGTAAGTCCTCCCACTTCGTTTTTCTTTTTTAAAGTGTCTTTAGCAATTCGAGGCATCTTCCCTTTCCAAATAAATTTGATAACTAGCTTTTCCAAGTCTGCAAAGTAGGTTGTTGGAATTTTGATTGGGATTGCATTGAATCTGTAGATGAGTTTGGGTAGAATTGACATCTTAATGACATTTAGCCTTCCTATCCATGAACATGGAATATTTTTCCATCTTTTAAGGTCCCCTTCTATTTCTTTTAGTAGAGTTATGTAGTTTTCTTTGTATAGGTCTTTTACATCTTTGGTTAAGTTTATTCCTAGGTACTTGATTTTTTTAGTTGCTATTGAAAATGGTATCTTTTTCTTGAGTGTCTCTTCAGTTTGTTCATTTCTAGCATATAGAAACATTACTGACTTATGTGCATTAATCTTGTATCCCGCTACTTTGCTAAATTTGTTTATTAGCTCTAGTAGGTGTATCGTTGATTTCTCAGGGTTTTCTAGATATAAGATCATATCATCTGCAAACAATGACAGTTTTACTTCTTCTTTTCCAATTTGGATGCCTTTTATTTCTTTGTCTTTCCGGATTGCCCTGGCTAGCACTTCCAGCACAATGTTGAATAACAGTGGTGACAGCGGGCATCCTTGTCTTGTTCCTGATCTTAGAGGGAAGGCTTTCAGTCTCTCACCATTGAGTACTATGCTGGCTGTGGGTTTTTCATATATGCTCTTTATCATGTTGAGGAAGTTTCCTTCAATTCCTACCTTTTGAAGTGTTTTTATCAAAAACGGATGTTGGATTTTGTCAAATGCTTTTTCAGCATCTATTGAGATGATCAATTGATTTTTCCCTTTCGAGTTTTTAATGTGTTGTAATACATTGATTGTTTTTCTTATGTTGAACCATCCTTGCATGCCTGGAATGAACCCCACTTGGTCATGGTGTATGATTTTTTTAATGTGTCTTTGGATTCGATTTGCAAGTATTTTGTTGAGGATTTTTGCATCTATATTCATTAGGGAGATTGGCCGGTAGTTTTCCTTTTTTGTAGCATCTTTGCCTGGTTTTGGTATTAGATTGATGTTAGCTTCATAAAATGAATTAGGTAGTGTTCCATTTTTTTCAATGTTTTGAAAGAGTTTGAGTAAGATTGGTGTCAGTTCTTTCTGGAAAGTTTGGTAGAATTCCCCTGTGAAGCCATCTGGCCCTGGGCATTTATTTGTGGGAAGATTTTTGATGACTGATTGGATCTCTTTGCTTGTGATGGGTTGGTTGAGGTCTTCTATTTCTTCTCTGGTCAGTCTAGGTTGTTCATATGTTTCCAGGAAATTGTCCATTTCTTCTACATTATCCAGTTTGTTGCCATACAGTTGTTCATAATATCCTCTTATAATTTTTTTAATTTCTTCAGGATCTGCAGTTATGTCACCTTTTTCATTCATTATTTTGTTTATATGGGTCTTCTCTCTTTTTGATTTTGTCAGTCTAGCTAGGGGCTTGTCAATCTTGTTGATCTTCTCAAAGAACCAACTTTTGGTGATATTTATCCTCTCTATTGTTTTTTGTTCTCTATGTCATTTATTTCTGCTTTAATCCTTGTTATTTCTTTTCTTGTACTTGGTTTAGGATTGGTTTGCTGTTCATTTTCTAGCTTCTTCAGTTGATCCATTAGTTCTTTGATTTTGGCTCTTTCTTCCTTTTTAATATATGCGTTTAGTGCTATAAATTTCCCCCTTAGCACTGCTTTTGCTGCATCCCATAGGTTTTGGTATGTTGTGTTCTCATTTTCATTCGTCTCTATATATTTAGCAATTTCTCTTGCTATTTCTTCTTTAACCCACTGATGTTTAGGAGTGTGTTGTTTAACCTCCAGGTATTTGTGAATTTTCTAAGTCTCTGATGGTTATTGACTTCTAATTGTATTCCATTGTGGTCAGAGAATGTGCTTTGAATAATTTCAATCTTTTTAAATTTATTGAGGCTTGTTTTATGTCCCAGCATATGATCTATTCTGGAGAAAGTTCCGTGAGCACTAGAAAAGTATGTGTATCCTGTTGATTTGGGATGTAATGTCCTGTAGATGTCTGTTAAATCTAATTCATTTATCAGATTGTTTAGGTTTTCAATTTCCTTATTGGTCTTCTGTCTGGTTGATCTATCTATAGGAGAGAGTGATGTGTTGAAGTCTCCCACAATTATTGTGGAAACATCAATTGCTTCCTTTAGTTTTGCCAATGTTTCTCTCATGTATTTTGTGGCACCTTGATTGGGTGCATAGACATTTACGATTGTTATTTCTTCTTGCTGAATTGCCCCTTTTATTAGTATGTAGTGGCCTTCTTTGTCTCTCAAAACATCCCTGCATTTGAAGTCTATTTTATCTGAGATTAATATTGCTACACCTGCTTTCTTTTGGCTGTAGCTTGCATGAAATATTTTTTTCCATCCTTTCACTTTCAGTTTCTTTGTGTCCCTGTGTCTAAGATGAGTCTCTTGTATGCAACATATTGATGGTTCATTTTTTTGATCCATTCTGCGAATCTATATCTTTTAATTGGGGAGTTTAATCCATTTACATTCAACGTTAAAACCGTGAAGGCATTTCTTGAATCGGCCATCTTATCCTTTGGATTATGTTTGCCATATTTTTCCCTCTCTCTATTAATATCCTTTATTGTACCCATACCGAATCTCTTTAGTACTGAACCTTTCTCCAAGTCTCTCTGTCTTGTCTTTGTTTCTCTGTCTGTAGGGCTCCCTTTAGTATCTCCAGTAGGGCAGGTCTCTTGTTAGCAAATTCTCTCAGCATTTCTTTGTCTGTGAAAAATTTAAGCTCTCCCTCAAATTTGAAGGAGAGCTTTGCTGGATAAAGTATTCTTGGCTGGAAATTCCTCTCACTCAGAATTTTAAATATATCGTGCCACTGCCTTCTCGCCTCCATGGTGGCTGCTGGGTAGTCACTACTTAGTCTTATGCTGTTTCCTTTGTATGTGGTGAATTGCTTTTCTCTTGCTGCTTTCAGAACTTGCTCCTTCTCTTCTATGTTTGACAGTGTGATCAGTATATGTCTCGGAGTGGGTTTTTTTGGATTTATTCTATTTGGAGTTCGCTGAGCATTTATGATTTGTGTATTTATGTTGTTTAGAAGATTTGGGAAGTTTTCCCCAACAATTTCTTTGAATACTCTTCCTAGACCTTTACCCTTTTCTTCCCCTTCTGGGACACCAATGAGTCTTATATTCGGACGTTTCATATTATCTATCATATCCCTGAGGTCCATTTCGAGTTTTTTCAATTTTTTTCCCCATTCTTTCTTTTATGCTTTCATTTTCCATTCTGTCATCTTCCAGGTCACTGATTCGTTGTTCAACTTCCTCTAGTCTTGTACTATGAGTGTCCAGAATCTTTTTAATTTGGTCAACAGTTTCTTTAATTTCCATAAGATCATCCATTTTTTTATTTAGTCTTGCAATGTCTTCTTTATGCTCTTCTAGGGTCTTCTTGATTTCCTTCATATCCCGTACTAGGGTCTCATTGTTCATCTTTAGTTCTTTGAGTAGCTGCTCTAGGTGTGTCTCTTCTGGTCTTTTGATTTGGGTGCTTGGGCTTGGGTTATCCATATCGTCTGGTTTTTTCATATGCTTTATAATTTTCTGTTGTTTTTGGCCTCGTGGCATTTGCTGACCTTGATAGGGTTCTTTTAGGGTTTGTAGACCAGTTGAAGTCCTTATCTCTAATTTATCAGATCTACAGCTTCGTGGAGTACACTTTCTCTAACTAACCAGCAGGTGGCGTCCACGAGCCACCTGTTCTCCACAAGCCAGATCTCCCCTGCTTAGCCTTTTTGGTGAGTGGGGGAGTGAGTCTTGTGGGGCCCAATTGGTGTCCCAAGCTTGCGTGTGTAGTTGGTGTTGCCTGCCCTGTATGTGGGGCGTGTTTCTGGGCAGTCGGGGAGGGGGGGTGGCCCTAACAATCAAATCTCCCTGATGATCCTAGAGTTTTAAAGCTACTGCAATAGTCTAATCCTTCAGTTCAGTCCTGCCACAGTTTGTCTCTGCCACTGACCCACAAGTCTTTGGTATTGGCGTATGGCTCCTGAGACTTGCAAGTGGGCCCCTCTTCCAGGCTGTGCACCCCGGGTCCTCTGTTGAGGGATGACTGTGCTATGTCGCAGGTGAGTGCCGTCCCCCCAGGGCAGTTCTGGGCTGCTGGGCTGTGTTGGGAGGCTCCCAGTCTGCTCAAATGATGGCTGAATGGGGCTCTGTTAATTCACACTGCTCCCCCTTCCCAGCTCTGGGACATTCAGCTGAGGTTGCAGGGAAGGCTAATGTCCACGCCCAGTTTTGTGGTATGTGCCTGTTATTTGAAGCACTTCCGTCACACTGGGTTGTCTGGGGCAGCTCTGGGCTATGGGGCTGGCGATGGGCAGGAGTGTTTCCTGTCCACCAGGATGGTGGCTGTGAGCGGACACCCCCCTTTTCTTGGGAAGTTGTGTTGTTTAGTGAATTTTCTCAGCCACTGGATTATTGCCTTTTGTCTCAGAGCTCTCTTAGTTCTGCTCTTGACTTGACGTGCCCAAATTTCAATTCTTTGAAGCTTTCTGTATTGAGCTTCTTAGAGTAATTGTTTTAGAAAAAGCAAAAAGGATTTAAAAAAAAAAAAAAAAAAAAAACGGCCCTCCTCAGAGATCTAATGGGTTATTGAAATGCTAATAGACAAAGCAACCAGGGCCATTAAGGAAAAGTGCCCAGGGCAGAGAGATCAGCCTTGCTTCGGGATTTGCATATGCGCCTCAAGGCCTGATCTCCGCCCTTCCCCTTTCTGTGTTCACCAGAACTCCAAAAATCCTCTGCTTTTATTTTGGAGTTTTTCGTGTTGTTTTTTTTCTATGCCTGTCTCCTCTCTGCTGGGCTGGCTGCTCTCAGAGTCTCTGGTGTCTGGCCTCAGTCTATCTATGGTTGGAGTTTGAATCAGTAGAATGAGTTTCCGGTAAGAGCAGCCACTGCAATTCTCCCTTCTCCTTCCTGGAGCTGACAGCCCCTCCTCCCCCGGGACTGAGCCTGGCAGGGAGGGGCGCGGGTCCCCTGGCCGCAAAAACTTACAGATTTCGCTGATCTCAGCAGTTCCACGTTTTCATGAGTGTTGTATGAAGTATGCCCAAAGACAGATTGCTCTGTGGTGTCCAGTCCACGCAGTTCCTGGCTTTTTACCTACTTTCCTGGAGGAGTAACTAAAACATACAGCTCACCAGTCTGCCATCTTGCCCCGCCTCTCTTAATTCTTTTTTGAATTATTTTTTCTTGACATTATTTTGGTATTTTCTAAAGGTTCCACAATGAATTTGGACTATTTTCATAATCAAGGAAAAAAAAGTATGCCACTTGAATCAAGGTACAGAATCGTAAGAGAGCTAGTGAATCAAATGATGTCTAGTGAAATTTCCTGATAACACGTTTAAACCAAACTGACTTAATTGTATATGACCAGATACAAATGTAGAGAAGGCAAAAGAGTCTAATTCCAGGAGGAATTAAAATAATTTAGAATAATTAGATATTCCAGAAGCTTTTATCTAAGCTTATTCGTTTGTATTTATGATATTTGGATCTTAGGTGCAGAACTTTACATTCACCATATCTTTCAGTTTGGGCATATCTCTTCATCATTGGTTTGTGCAAGGACCCTCTATTATTTTATTTACTTAATTATTCCCTTTTAAGCTCTTACTTCCAGTTTCCCACCCACAAGCAACTATACTCTTCATTGTTCATTTCTGCTCTTATAAACCATATGCCATTACTTTCTATGGATGAAATTTTTATTTAGGAAAATATACCATTTTTTACCACTTAGCACTATGGTTTTTTTTTTTGTTTTGTTTTGTTTTCCTTTTTTTCTTTTTTTTAATCTTCATTTTATTGAGATAGATTCACATACCACGCAGTCATACAAAACAAATTGTACTTTCAATTGTTTACAGTACCATTACATAGTTGTACATTCATCACCTAAATCAATCCCTGACACCTTCATTAGCACATACACAAAAATAACAAGAATAATAATTAGAGTGAAAAAGAGCAATTGAAGTAAAAAAGAACACTGGATACCTTTGTCTGTTTGTTTCCTTCCCCTATTTTTCTACTCATCCATCCATAAACTAGACAAAGTGGAGTGTGGTCCTTCTGGCTTTCCCAATCGCATTGTCACCCCTCATAAGCTACAATTTTATACAACTGTCTTCGAGATTCATGGGTTCTGGGTTGTAGTTTGATAGTTTCAGGTATCCACCACCAGCTACCCCAATTCTTTAGAACCTAAAAAGGGTTTTCTAAAGTGTGCGTAAGAGTGCCCACCAGAGTGACCTCTCGGCTCCTTTTGGAATCTCTCTGCCACTGAAGCTTATTTCATTTCCTTTCACATCCCCCTTTTGGTCAAGAAGATGTTCTCCGTCCCACGATGCCAGGTCTACATTCCTCCCCAGGAGTCATATTCCATGTTGCCAGGGAGAGTCACTCCCCTGGGTGTCTGATCCCATGTAGTGGGGAGGGCAGTGATTTCACCTTTCAAGTTGGCTTAGCCAGAAAGAGAGGGCCACATCTAAGCAACAAAGAGGCATTCGGGAGGAGGCTCTTAGGCACAACCATAGGGAGGCCTAGCCTCTCCTTTGCAGCAACCGCCTTCCCAAGGGTAAAACTTATGGTAGAGGGCTCAACCCATCAAACCACCAGTCCCCTATGTCTGTGGTCATGTTAGCAACCATGGAGGTGGGGTAGGCCAATACCCCTGCATTCCCCACAGGCTCCTCAAGGGGGCACTACATCTTTTTTTTTCTTGTTTTTCTTTTTTCTTTTTAATTTTCCCTTCTTTTTTAAATCGACTGTATGAAAAAAAAGTTAAAAAGAAAATAAACATACAATAAAAGAACATTTCAAAGAGACCATAAAAAGGGAGTAAGAAAAAGACAACTAACCTAAGATAACTGCTTAACTTCCAACATGTTCCTACTTTACCCCAAGAAAGTTACATAATATAGCAACATTTCTGTGAACTTGTTCCTACTATATCCATCAGAAATTAACAGACCATAGTCATTCCTGGGCATCCCCAGAACATTAAATAGCTTATCTGTTCTCCTTGGATTATTGTTTCCCCTTCCTTAATTGCTCTCTACTGCTAGTTCCCCTACATTCTACATTATAAACCATTTGTTTTACATTTTTCAAAGTTCACATTAGTGGTAGCATATAATATTTCTCTTTTTGTGCCTGGCTTATTTCGCTCAGCATTATGTCTTCAAGGTTCATCCATGTTGTCATATGTTTCACGAGATCGTTCCTTCTTACTGCCGCGTAGTATTCCATCGTGTGTATATACCACATTTTATTTATCCACTCATCTGTTGAAGGACATTTGGGTTGTTTCCATCTCTTGGCAATTGTGAATAATGCTGCTATGAACATTGGCGTGCAGATATCTGTCTGTGTCACTGCATTCCGATCTTCCGGGTATATACCGAGAAGTGCAATTGCTGGATCGAATGGTAACTCTGTATCTAGTTTTCTAAGGAACTGCCAGACTGACTTCCAGAGTGGCTGAACCATTATACAGTCCCACCAACAATGAATAAGAGTTCCAATTTCTCCACATCCCCTCCAGCATTTGTAGTTTCCTGTTTGTTTAATGGCAGCCATTCTAACCGGTGTTAGATGGTATCTCATTGTGGTCTTAATTTGCATCTCTCTAATAGCTAGTGAAGCTGAACATTTTTTCATGTGTTTCTTGGCCATTTGTATTTCCTCTTCAGAGAACTGTCTTTTCATCTTTTGCCTATTTTATAATTGGGCTGTCTGTACTATTGTCATTGAGTTGTAGGATTTCTTTATATATGCAAGATATCAGTCTTTTGTCAGATACATGGTTTCCAAAAATTTTTTCCCATTGAGTTGGCTGCCTCTTTACCTTTTTGAGAAATTCCTTTGAGGTGCAGAAACTTCTAAGCTTCAGGAGTTCCCATTTATCTATTTTCTCTTTTGTTGCTTGTGCTTTGGCTGTAAAGTCTAGGAAGTGGCCACCTAATACAAGGTCTTGAAGATGTTTTCCTACATTATCTTCTAGGAGTTTTATGGCACTTTCTTTTATATTGAGATCTTTGGTCCATTTTGAGTTAATTTTTGTGTAGGGGGTGAGGAAGGGGTCCTCTTTCATTCTTTTGCATATGCATATCCAACTCTCCCAGCCCCATTTGTTGAAAAGACCATTATGACTCAGTTCAGTGACTTTGGGGGCCTTATCAAAGATCAGTCGGCCATAGATCTGAGGGTCTATCTCTGAATTCTCAATTCGATTCCATTGATCTATATGTCTATCTTTGTGCCAGTACCATGCTGTTTTGGCAACTGTGGCTTCAAAGTCAGGGAGTGTAAGTCCTCCCACTTCGTTTTTCTTTTTTAGAGTGTCTTTAGCAATTCGAGGCATCTTCCCTTTCCAAATAAATTTGATAACTAGCTTTTCCAAGTCTGCAAAGTAGGTTGTTGGAATTTTGATTGGGATTGCATTGAATCTGTAGATGAGTTTGGGTAGAATTGACATCTTAATGACATTTAGCCTTCCTATCCATGAACATGGAATATTTTTCCATCTTTTAAGGTCCCCCTGTATTTCTTTTAGTAGAGTTATGTAGTTTTCTTTGTATAGGTCTTTTACATCTTTGGTTAAGTTTATTCCTAGGTACTTGATTCTTTTAGTAGAGTTATGTAGTTTTCTTTGTATAGGTCTTTTACATCTTTGGTTAAGTTTATTCCTAGGTACTTGATTCTTTTAGTTGCTATTGAAAATGGTATCTTTTTCTTGAGTGTCTCTTCAGTTTGTTCATTTCTAGCATATAGAAACATTACTGACTTATGTGCATTAATCTTGTATCCCGCTACTTTGCTAAATTTGTTTATTAGGTCTAGTAGCTGTATCATCTATTTCTCAGGGTTTTCTAGATATAAGATCATATCATCTGCAAACAATGACAGTTTTACTTCTTCTTTTCCAATTTGGATGCCTTTTATTTCTTTGTCTTGCCGGATTGCCCTGGCTAGCACTTCCAGCACAATGTTGAATAACAGTGGTGACAGCGGGCATCCTTGTCTTGTTCCTGATCTTAGAGGGAAGGCTTTCAGTCTCTCACCATTGAGTACTATGCTGGCTGTGGGTTTTTCATATATGCTCTTTATCATGTTGAGGAAGTTTCCTTCAATTCCTACCTTTTGAAGTGTTTTTATCAAAAAGGGATGTTGGATTTTGTCAAATGCTTTTTCAGCATCTATTGAGATGATCAATTGATTTTTCCCTTTTGACTTGTTAATGTGTTGTAATACATTGATTGATTTTCTTATGTTGAACCATCCTTGCATGCCTGGAATGAACCCCACTTGGTCATGGTGTATGATTTTTTTAATGTCTCTTTGGATTCGATTTGCAAGTATTTTCTTGAGGGTTTTTGCATCTATATTCATTAGGGAGATTGGCTGATAGTTTTCCTTTTTTGTAGCATCTTTGCCTGGTTTTGGTATTAGATTGATGTTAGCTTCATAAAATGAGTTAGGTAGTGTTCCTTTTTCTTCAATGTTTTGAAAGAGTTTGAGTAAGATTGGTGTCAGTTCTTTCTGGAAAGTTTGGTAGAATTCCCCTGTGAAGCCATCTGGCCCTGGGCATTTATTTGTGGGAAGATTTTTGATAACTGATTGGATCTCTTTGCTTGTGATGGGTTGGTTGAGGTCTTCTATTTCTTCTCTGGCCAGTCTAGGTTGTTCATATGTTTCCAGGAAATTGTCCATTTCCTCTACATTATCCAGTTTGTTGCCATACAGTTGTTCATAGTATCCTCTTATAATTTTTTTAATTTCTTCAGGATCTGCAGTTATGTCACCTTTTTCATTCATTATTTTGTTTATATGGGTCTTCTCTCTTTTTGATTTTGTCAGTCTAGCTAGGGGCTGTCAATCTTGTTGATCTCCTCAAAGAACAAATTTTTGGTGATATTTATCTTCTCTATTGTTTTTTTGTTCTCTATGTCATTTATTTCTGCTTTAATCCTTGTTATTTCTTTTCATGTACTTGGTTTAGGATTGGTTTGCTGTTCGTTTTCTAGCTTCTTCAGTTGATCCATTAGTTCTTTGATTCTGGCTCTTTCTTCCTTTTTAATATATGTGTTTAGTGCTATAAATTTCCCCCTTAGCACTGCTTTTGCTGCATCCCATAGGTTTTGGTATGTTGCTTTCTCATTTTCATTCGTCTCCATATATTTAGCAATTTCTCTTGCTATTTCTTCTTTAACACACTGATTGTTTAGGAGTGTGTTGTTTAACCTCCAGGTATTTGTGAATTTTCTAAGTCTCTGATGGTTATTGACTTCTAATTGTATTCCATTGTGGTCAGAGAATGTGCTTTGAATAATTTCAATCTTTTTAAATTTATTGAGGCTTGTTTTATGTCCCAGCATATGATCTATTCTGGAGAAAGTTCCGTGAGCACTAGAAAAGTATGTGTATCCTGGTGATTTGGGATGTAATGTCCTGTATATGTCTGTTAAATCTAATTCATTTATCAGATTGTTTAGGTTTTCAATTTCCTTATTGTTCTTCTCTCTGGTTGATCTATCTATAGGAGAGAGTGATGTGTTGAAGTCTCCCACAATTATTGTGGAAACATCAATTGCTTCCTTTAGTTTTGCCAGTGTTTCTCTCATGTATTTTGTGGCACCTTGATTGGGTGCATAGACATTTACGATTGTTATTTCTTCTTGCTGAATTGCTATTTTATTAGTATGTAGTGGCCTTCTTTGTCTCTCAAAACATCCCTGCATTTGAAGTCTATTTTATCTGAGATTAATATTGCTACACCTGCTTTCTTTTGGCTGTAGCTTGCATGAAATATTTTTTTCCATCCTTTCACTTTCAGTTTCTTTGTGTCTCTGTGTCTAAGATGAGTCTCTTGTATGCAACATATTGATGGTTCATTTTTTTTTTGATCAATTCTGCGAATCTATATCTTTTAATTGGGGAGTTTAATCCATTTACATTCAACGTTATAACCATGAAGGCATTTCTTGAATCAGCCATCTTATCCTTTGCTTTATGTTTGTCATATTTTTCCCCTCTGTCTATTAATATCCTGTATTGTACCCATACTGAATCTCTTTAGTACTGAACCTTTCTCCAAGTCTCTCTGTCCTTTCTTTGTTTCTTTGTCTGTAGGGCTCCCTTTAGTATCTCCAGTAGGGCAGGTCTCTTGTTAGCAAATTCTCTCAGCATTTGTTTCTCTGTGAAAAATTTAAGCTCTCCCTCAAATTTGAAGGAGACCTTTGCTGGATAAAGTATTCTTGGCTGGAAATTTTTCTCACTCAGAATTTTAAATATATCGTGCCACTGCCTTCTCGCCTCCATGGTGGCTGCTGAGTAGTCACTACTTAGTCTTATGCTGTTTCCTTTGTATGTGGTGAATTGCTTTTCTCTTGCTGCTTTCAGAACTTGCTCCTTCTCTTCTGTGTTTGACAGTGTGATCAGTATATGTCTCGGAGTGGGTTTATTTGGATTTATTCTATTTGGAGTTCGCTGAGCATTTATGATTTGTGTATTTATGTTGTTTAGAAGATTTGGGAAGTTTTCCCCAACAATTTCTTTGAATACTCTTCCTAGACCTTTACCCTTTTCTTCCCCTTCTGGAACACCAATGAGTCTTATATTCGGACGTTTCATATTATCTATCATATCCCTGAGGTCCATTTCGATTTTTTCCATTTTTTTCCCCATTCTTTCTTTTATGCTTTCATTTTCCATTCTGTCATCTTCCAGGTCACTGATTTGTTGTTCAACTTCCTCTAGTCTTGTACTATGAGAGTCCAGAATCTTTTTCATTTGGTCAACAGTTTCTTTGATTTCCATAAGATCATCCATTTTTTTTATTTAGTCTTGCAATGTCTTCTTTATGCTCTTCTAGGGTCTTCTTGATTTCCTTTGTATCCCGTACTATGGTCTCATTGTTCATCTTTAGTTCTTCGAGTAGCTGCTCTAGGTGCTGTGTCTCTTCTGACCTTTTGATTTGGGTGATTGGGCTTGGGTTATCCATATCATGTGGTTTTTTTCACATGCTTTATAATTTTCTGTTGTTTTTGGCCTCTTGGCATTTGCTGAACTTGATAGGGTTCTTTTAGGATTTGTAGACCAATTGAAGTCCTTATCTCTAATTTATCAGATCTACAGCTTCGTGGAGTACACTTTCTCTAACGAACCAACAGGTGGCGTCCACGAGCCACCTGTTCTCCACAAGCCAGTTCTCCCCTGCTTAGCCTTTTTGGTGAGTGGGGGAGTGAGTCTTGTGGGGTCCAATTGGTGTACCAAGCTTGCGTGTGTAGTTGGTGTTGCCTGCCCTGTATATGGGGCATGTTTCTGGGCAGTCAGGGAGGGGAGGTGGCCCTAACAATCAAATCTCCCTGGTGATCCTAGAGTTTTAAAGCTGCTGCAATACTCTAATCCTTCAGTTCAGTCCTGCCACAGTTTGTCTCTGCCACTGACCCACAAGTCCTTGATATTGGTGTATGGCTCCTGAGACTTGCAAGTGGGCCCCTCTTCCAGGCCGTGCACCCCCTGGTCCTCTGTTGAGGGATGACTGTGCTATGTCACAGGTGAGGGCCGTCCCCCCAGGGCAGTTCTGGGCTGCTGGGCTGTGTAGGGAGGCTCCCAGTCTGCTGAAATGATGGCTGAATGGGGCTTTGTTAATTCACACTGCTCCACCTTCCCAACTCTGGGACAATCAGCTGAGTTTGCAGGGAAGGCTAATGTCCACGTCCAGTTTTGTCGTGTGTGCCTGTTATTTGAAGCACTTCCGTCACACTGGGTTGTCTGGGCAGCTCTGGGCTATGGGGCTGGCGATGGACAGGAGTGTTTCCTGTCCACCAGGATGATGGCTGTGAGTGGACACCCCCCTTTTCTTGGGAAGTTGTGGTGTTTAGTGAATTTTCTCAGCCACTGGATTATTGCCTTTTGTCTCAGAGCTCTCTTAGTTCTGCTCTTGACTTGACCTGCCCAAATTGCAAGTCTTTGAAGCTTTCTGTATTGGGTTTCTTAGAGTAATTGTTTTAGAAAAAGAAAAAAGGATTAAAGAAAAAAAAAAAGGGCCCTCCTCAGAGATCTAATGGGTTATTGAAATGCTAAGAGACAAAGCAACCAAGGCCATTAAGGAAAGGTCCACAGGGCAGAGAGATCAGCTTTTCTTCGTGATTTGCATATGTGCCTCAGGGCCTGAGCTCGGGCCTGAGCTCTGCCCTTCCCCTTTCTGTGTTCACCAGAACTCCAAAAATCCTCCGCTTTTATTTTGGAGTTTTTCGTGTTGTTTTTTTTCTCTGTGCCTGTCTCCTCTCTGCTGGGCTGGCTGCTCTCAGATTCTCTGGTGTCTGGTCTCCGTCTATCTATGGTTGGAGTTTGGATCAGCAGAATGGGTTTCCGATAAGGGCTGCCACTGCAGTTCTCCCTTCTCTTTCCCAGAGCTGACAGCCCCTCCTCCCACGGGACTGAGCCTGGCAGGGAGGGGCGCGGGTCCCCTGGCCGCAAAAACTTACAGATTTCGCTGATCTCAGCAGTTCCACGTTTTCATGAGTGTTGTATGAAGTATGCCCAAAGTCAGATTGCTCTGTGGTGTCCAGTCCACGCAGTTCCTGGCTTTCTACCTACTTTCCTGGAGGAGTAACTAAAACATACAGCTCAGCAGTCCGCCATCTTGCCCCAACTCTACAGCACTATGTTTTTAAGATCCATACACTTTCTAAATTCTTTCTTCTACTTGATGCACAATATTCCATGGTGAATATGTACCATATTTCTTTCTTTTCTCCAGTCCCCCAGTGATGAACATCAGGTTCTCACCAATGCATTACGGCCATAGTATTGTAATGAACAGCCTCATACACATCTCCTCATGGGGCTGTGTGAGAATTTCTTTCATATTAATCCCTCCAGATGAGGAATTGTTGGTTAACAGTGCATGTACCCAAGTTCTTAGCCTAAGAAGTACCAAAGTGCTCTCCAAAGAGAGACTACTCCAGTCCTTGCTCCCACCAGCAATATATGAGGGTCCCCAATCCCCAAATCCCCAACAACACTTGATGCTACCAAATCAAAAAAGTGCTATACCATTATTTTTGTTTTGTTTTGTTTTGTTTTGTTTTTAATGAAGTTGTTCACATGCCATACAATTATCCAAAGCTCCAAAGTGTACAATCAATTGTCCCCAGTACCATCATACAGCTGTGCATCCATCGCCACAATTATTTTTTTTTCAATTTTTAGTAACATTTTCATTACTCCAAA
Source organism: Choloepus didactylus (assembly GCF_015220235.1). Lineage (NCBI taxonomy): Eukaryota > Metazoa > Chordata > Mammalia > Pilosa > Megalonychidae > Choloepus > Choloepus didactylus. The sequence goes on along the minus strand of NC_051334.1, from coordinate 42,870,990 downwards.
GAAGAAATAAAGAAAAAAATGGAAACTCAAATCCTCCTGTACCCCTAACCACCCTCCCTCCATTGTTGACTCATAGTATTGCTATAGTACATTTGTTACTGCTGACAAAAGAATGTTAAAATACTATTAACTGTAGTACATAGTTTGCAATAGGTATATATTTTTCCGTATGTATCTCTCTATTATTAACTTCTACTTATAGTGTCATGCATTGTTCTAGTTCATGAAAGAGATTTCTAATATTTGTACCGTTAGTCATGGAGATTGTCTACCACAAGATTCATTGTTTTATACATTCCCATCTTTTAACCTCCACTTTCTTTCTGATGACATATGTAACTCTGAGCTTCCCCAATCTACCACATTCATGCACCATTCAGCACTGTTAGTTATTCTCACAACATGCTACCATCACCTTTGTTCGTTTCCAAACATTTAAGTTCAACCTAGTTGAACATTCTGCTCATAATAAACAACCGCTCCCCATTCTTTAGCCTTGTTCTATATCCTGGTAACTTATATTTCATGTCTACGAGTTTACATATAATTAGTTCATATCAGTGAGACCCTGCAATATTTGTCATTATGTGTGTGACTTATTTTACTCAGTATAGTTCCCTCAAGGTTTCTTCATCAACCCATTTCTTAAGATGATTTTGTTCACACACCATACATTCCGTCCTAAGTAAACAATCGATGGGTCCCTGTATAGTCACGTGTTTATGTATTCACCACCATGACCACTATCTATATAAGGACATCTCCATTTCTTCCACAAAGAAGGAGGAAGAGTCAAAGAAGGTAGAGAGATGAAAGAAAAAGAAAAAAGAAAGGGAAAAAAACATGATAGCCAGAAAGCAACAAAAGGAAAGATAGAATTAAACTAAAGTAGAATAAAGAGTCAGACAACATCACCAATGCCAGGAGTCCCATACCCTTCCCCTATGCCCCCCCCATATACAATTAGCTTTGGTATATTCTCTTTATTAAAGGAAGCATAATACAATGCTTCTGTTAACTATAGTCTCTAGTTTGCATTGATTATATTTTCCCCTGATCCCACCCTATGTTTAACACCTTGCAAGGTTGACATTCTTTTGTTCTCCCTCATGAGAAAACATTTTTGTACATTTTATCACAATTGTTGAGCACTCTAGGTTTCACTGAGTTATACAGGCCCAGTCTTTCTCTTTCCTCTTTCCTTCTGTTGTCCCACATGCTCCTAACCTTCCTCTTTCAACCATACTCACAGTCATCTTTGTTCAGTGTACATACATTGCTGTGCTACTATCTCCTGAAATTGTTTTCCAAACCTCTCACTCCTGTCTTTCCCTTTCTGTCTGCAGTTCCTTTAGTGTTTCCTGTAGAGCAGGTATCTGGTTCACAAACTCTGTCATTGTCTGTTTGTCAGAGAATATTTTAAGCTCTCCCTCATATTTGAAGGATAGTTTTGTTGGATATAGGATTCTTGGTTGGTGGTTTTCTCTTTCAGTATCTTAAATATGTCACCCCCACTTCCTTCTTTCCTCCATGGTTTCTACGGAGAAATGCACACATAGTCTTATCAAGCTTCCTTTGTATGTGATGGATTGCTTTTCTCTTGCTGCTTTCAGGTTTCTCTCTTTGTCTTTGACTTTGATAATCTGACTATTTAGTGTCTTGGTGTAGGCCTATTCAGATCTATTCTGTTTAAGGTACCCTGTTCTTAGATCTGCAATTTTATGTCTTTCATAAGAGATGGGAAATTTTCATTGATTATTGCCTCTATTATTGCTTCTGCCCCTTTTCCCATATCTTCTTCTTCTGGGACACCCATGACACATACATTCTGTGTTTCATGTTGTCATGCAATGCCCTGAGATGTTGCTCATATTTTTCCATTCTTTTCCCTATCTGTTCCTTTGTGTGTAAGCTTTCAGGTTTCTTTTTCTCCAGTTCCTGAGTGTTTTATTCTGCCTCTTGAGATCTGCTGTTGTATGTCTCCATTGTGTCTTTCATCTCTTGTGTTGTGCCTTTCATTTCCGTAGATTCTGCCGGTTGTTTTTTTAAACTTTTGATTTATACCTTATGTACACAGTGTTTTATTTATAGTCTTCATCTCTTTTGCCATATCTTCCCTAAAATTTTTGAATTTATTTAGCATTAGTTGTTTCAATTTCTGTATCTCAGTTGAAGTGTAAGTTTGTTCCTTTGACTGGGCCATAACTTCATTTTTCTTAGTGTAGGCTGTAGTTTTCTGTTTTCTAGGCATATAATTTCCTTGGTTACCCCAATCAAGTTTTCCCAGACCAGAACGGGATCAGGCCCCAGAATGGGGCAATATTCAGTATCAGGTTTTCCTGACGGTGTGTCTTGGAAGAGTGATACACCCTGTGAGGCCTCAAGCTGCTGTGCTTTTCCCAAGCTGCCCAGCAGGTGGCACCTGTCAGCCTTTAGTGCCTGACTGGTGTAAGGAGGTATGGCCTGCTTAGTTTCTGTTTTGGCTATTTTCCCCCAGGTTCTGTGGTCTGGTTCTGAATGGAAGGTGGGTAGTAGAGCTGGGCACCACCTCCTTCCTCTTAGGGAAGATATACCCCTAGAGAGTTTTCATCTGCATTTAAATAGGTTCTCTGTCACTCTGATTCTGCTGTCTCCACCCTTGTCTGGGTCAGAGCACTGCAACTGAAAATGGCTGAGGCTTTCTCCACTGCAGAGTGCTGTGAACTGAAAATGGCTGAGGCTTTCTCCACTGAGCCACTCAGGTTGAGAGAGGGGAAAAGGGAGATAAAGCCCTCTTTCAGGGCCAGTCTATGGCCCCTAGTTTCAACCATTGGCCAGAGATAGCACCCAGTCCTCAGGGCTCCCCTTCCTGGGACAGAGGAGTCCCCTGGCTCTTCAAGGTCAGTCTTCACTAAAAGCCTCTGTCTGCATGTTGGGGATTTGTAGCTTGCATTGTGCAGTCCATGTTTGCCAATTAAAACAGCAGTTGGAGCTGGATTGAGGTATATTTGCTTGTTCTGAGAGTGCTGCTCTCTATCATAGTTCAAGCTGCAGGAGGGGAGGGGGGGGTCCCAGCTAGGGTCCACAGTTTCTACTCACAGATTCCATGCTGTGATCTCAGGCATTCCTTCCAATCCAGGTTGGTGCACAATGTGTGGACAGTCACAGTTGTCCCCCAGCAGTTATTCCAGATCATTCACTAGTTGTTCCTGGTTGTTTATTAGTTGCTCCAAAGGGATTCACTAACTTCCACTTCTCTCTATGCCACTATCTTCTTCCCAACATTATTGTTTTAATGTACATTTCTCTGAGTACTCTTGATTTTTAGCACATGTATACATGCTTATTGGCTTTTAGAGTTTCTTATTCTGTAAATTTCTGACTTATATTTTTGTCCAATTTTCTTTGAGGATTATCACCTTTTCTTGTTTATTTTCTGAACTTGCACATAGATTTTAGAAACAGGCATAGCTCAGAGATACTATAGGTTCAGTTCCAGACCACCACAATGAAGCAAATA